>NC_088241.1:13945346-14205346 GCF_036934945.1 Oncorhynchus masou masou | reverse complement strand
GATAGAGGTGATACAGTCAGACCTAGATGGATAGAGGTGATACAGTCAGACCTAGATGGATAGAGGTGATACAGTCAGACCTAGATGGGTTGGGGTGATACAGTCAGGGCTGATGGTCAGTGGCTAGATAGGATAGAGTCAGGGCTGATGGTCAGTCAGACCTAGATACATAGAGGGGCTGATACAGTCAGACCTAGATGGATAGATAGGTGATACAGTCAGGGCTGATGGTCCTAGATGGATAGAGGTGATACAGTCAGATGGATAGGGGTGATACCTAGATGGATAGAGGTGATACAGTCAGACCTAGATGGATAGAGGTGATACAGTCAGACCTAGATGGATAGAGGTGATACAGTCAGGGCTAGATGGATAGAGGTGATGGTCAGTGGCTGGCAGACCTAGATAGGATAGAGGTGATACAGTCAGACCTAGATGGATAGAGGTGATACAGTCAGACCTAGATGGATAGAGGTGATACAGTCAGACCTAGATGGATAGAGGTGATACAGTCAGACCTAGATGGATAGAGGTGATACAGTCAGACCAAGATGGATAGAGGTGATACAGTCAGACCTAGAGAGATAGAGGTGATAGAGTCAGACCTAGATAGATAGAGGTGATACAGTCAGACCTAGATAGATAGAGGTGATAGAGTCAGACCTAGATGGATAGAGGTGATACAGTCAGACCTAGATAGGATAGAGGTGATACAGTCAGATGGTCAGTGGCCTAGATGGATAGAGGTGATGGACAGTCAGATCTATGATGGATGATAGTCAGGTGATGGATACAGCCAGGGCTGATGGTCAGTGGCTGGCAGATGGATTGGGGGCTGATAGCCAGGGCTGATGGATAGGGGTGATACAGTCAGGGGCTGATGGTCAGTGGCTGGCTGGCAGGGCTGATGGATAGGGGTTATGATGGATAGGGGGGCTGATGGATACAGTCAGGGCTGATGGTCAGTGGCTGGCAGGGCTGATGGATAGGGGTTATAGAGTCAGGGCTGATGGTCAGTGGCTGGCAGGGCTGATGGATAGGGTTTATAGAGTCAGGGCTGATGGTCAGTGGCTGGCAGGGCTGATGGATAGGGGTTATAGTCAGGGCTGATGGTCAGTGGCTGGCAGGGCTGATGGATAGGGGTGATACAGTCAGGGCTGATGGATAGGGGTGATACAGCCAGGGCTGATGGTCAGTGGCGGCAGGGCTGATGGATAGGGGTGATACAGCCAGGGCTGATGGTCAGTGGCTGGCAGGGCTGATGGATAGGGGTGATACAGTCAGGGCTGATGGATAGGGGTGATACAGCCAGGGCTGATGGTCAGTGGCTGGCAGGGCTGATGGATCAGTCAGGGCTGGATAGGGTGATACTGATGGTCAGTGGCAGGGCTGATGGATAGGGGTGATACAGCCAGGGCTGATGGATAGGGATGATACAGTCTTATGGATAGGGCTGATGGATGGCTGGCAGGGCTGATGGATAGGGGTGATACAGCCAGGGCTGATGGATAGGGGTGATACAGCCAGGGCTGATGGATAGGGATGATACAGTCAGGGCTGATGGATAGCGGTGATACAGCCAGGGCTGATGGTCAGTGGCTGGCAGGGCTGATGGATAGGGGTGATACAGCCAGGGCTGATGGATAGGGGTGATACAGCCAGGGCTGATGGATAGGGATGATACAGTCAGGGCTGATGGATAGGGGTGATACAGCCAGGGCTGATGGTCAGTGGCTGGCAGGGCTGATGGATAGGGGTGATACAGCCAGGGCTGATGGATAGTCAGGGCTGATGGTCAGCCAGGGCTGATGGATAGGGGTGATATGGAGTCAGGGCTGATGGATAGGGATGTCAGGGCTTATGGATAGGGGTGCACAGCCAGGGCTGATGGTCAGTGGCTGGCAGGGCTGATGGATAGGGGTGATACAGCCAGGGCTGATGGATCAGTGGCTGGCCAGGGCTGATGGATATACAGTCAGGGCTGATGGATAGGGGTGATACAGCCAGGGCTGATGGTCAGTGGCTGGCAGGGCTGATGGATAGGGGTGATACAGTCAGGGCTGATGGATAGGGGTGATACAGCCAGGGCTGATGGTCAGTGGCTGGCAGGGCTGATGGATAGGGGTAATACAGCCAGGGCTGATGGTCAGTGGCTGGCAGGGCTGATGGATAGGGGTAATACAGCCAGGGCTGATGGTCAGTGGCTGGCAGGGCTGATGGATAGGGGTAATACAGCCAGGGCTGATGGTCAGTGGCTGGCAGGGCTGATGGATAGGGGTAATACAGCCAGGGCTGATGGTCAGTGGCTGGCAGGGCTGATGGATAGGGGTGATACAGTCAGGGCTGATGGTCAGTGGCTGGCAGGGCTGGAGTGGACACAGATATACCTGACTACCATGGCAATCATGCAGGTTTGGTTGACACAGGTATGGCAGTACTACTTATTTTTCTATGGAAATGGGGCGTTTTTCTGAGTCAATACTGAACATTATAAGCTTTCCAAATAAGGAGGAAGAAAATTTTATGTGATGTTGTTGTTTAGTGTTGGGAAAATAAATGTTGGTAGTGGGTGGAGGGTGTCAGTGTCCTACTGAACTCTAGAGGAGGGTTGATAAGAGGGTAAAGGATCACACATTCCTTTGGGCTGTTCCCCAGCACCTATAGAAACCAGTGATTTATATATACAATAGATGACTGACAGGGTGTGCTGTTTTGAATCAACCACGCCTCCATCTCTGTGCTCCCCCACCAATTATAGAAATGCATTTATTAATGTCTACATTTGTTTTTGCCACGTTTATTCTATTACACACACCTTAATGCATACTTTTAAATTACATTATGTCAGGTAAACATAATATATGTATATAAACATTTTTCTTAAAATATAGCACATTTTTTGAACGTTCTAATGTTAATGTCCCCACAACAAAAAAATATAATTGGATATTTGTAGAATACTGTAGAATTCCAGTCATTCCTATGTAGGACTGCGTCTTCTGGGGAGGGCCAATATGGCCGACCGGTGGCTTCCAACCCTCTCATTGGCCAATACATAGCATCAGCAATCCAGGGTTTATAAACATCACTGATAGAAACGCACCAACAACATCCATATAGTGGGTCACATAGGGAATGTGGCAGGATTTTAAACAGTACACAACTAAATATAGCTGGGGATGCCACTATCAGAAAATGAGTTAGGAGTGCAGTGCTAGTCATTTAGAAAGTCATTATTCTTATCATTGCTGTCTCTGAAATAATTCCAGGTCTCTCCATGCTATGAATACTGTATAATAAACTAAACATGTGAGGGAAGCATTCAAACTTTGGTAATCTACGCAGACCCCAAGAAGTAGCCTTCCAAACTCCTTTCATGTGTCTGACTATGTGTGGATCTCATTTTATTTTACAATATGCAATAACACTGGTGTTTCATGAAGCATCTGTCTTGGTAATATATTTGAGTTTATTTGGTCATCACAACTTGTGTTGCTCGAGTAGAGGACACAAGAGAGCCATTATAGCAGACTGTATCCTATCTAATCTTCCCCATCTCTGTTCTTATTGGCCATGACAATCTCTCATTTCGTATTATTGAACTACAGATGTATTTTGAATCTTTTAGTTGTACACACACATCCCCTTTTCAGCTGTGTAATGAATGTAAACGGATACAGAGAGTGAAAAGAGAGGTATTTTCCTCTTCTGTCGCACCGTCCTCAATTGCCTAGGCAGACGGGTTTAACTTCAGTCATGCAATCTGCCCTTGATAGTGGAGATATGAATCTCTCAGTATCATCTGAAGCGATGGCGGAGAAGACTCATCGACTCCATTCGTGTTTCACTCTCCTTCACTCCTGGTGGAGTCAGTAGAAGACGTCAGACAAGATCATAAAACTGTATCCCAATTTACAGCCTCTGTCTCTCTCTCTCTCTCTGTCTCCCTCTCTCTCTCTCTCTCTGTCTCTCTGTCTGTCCCCCTCTCTCTTTCCCTCTCTCTGTCTCTCTCTGTCTCTCTCGCTCTCTCTGTCTTTCTCTCTCTCTCCCTCTCTCTCTCGCTCTCTCTCTCTCTGTATCTCTGTCTCTCTCTGTATCTCTCTCTCTGTCTCCCTCTCGCTCTCTGTCTTTCTCTCTCTCTCCCTCTCTCTCGCTCTCTCTCTCTGTATCTCTGTCTCTCTCTGTATCTCTCTCTCTCTCTGTATCTCTGTCTGTCTCTCTCTCCCTCCTGTATCTCTCTCTCTCTCTCTGTATGTCTATCTCTCTGTCGCTCTCTCTCTCTCTCTCTATCTCTCTCTCTCTCTCTCTCTCTCTCTCTCTGTCTCTCTCTCTCTGTCTCTCTCTCTCCCCTCCATAGTGTGTCTATTAGAGATGTGTGTGCTAATTCGTTTCATGTCCAGGGCTCCTGCAGATGTAGCCTGCTACAAAGGAGTCATTTAGAAACCTAATGAAAAGAGCAAGCAGTTTGTGGAGATCAGGGGGTCTTTTATGAAGCTCCGCGCGGGAAGAAAGGGAAACAGGAGAGGCACACCAGTTTTTTTTTGACCGAAATTATTGCTTTATTAAAAGCTGTGGGGATCTAGTCCCTGCTACAATGGCACAAACACATGGGAAGGAGCTGAGAGGATATCAGGGAGGTGTATGTACGTAGCTGTCTGTCTGTCAGAGACTCCAATATGTCACCTGATAGAGAGGCTGCGGTGAAGCTCAAGTGTGACAGACTGAAAGAGATGAACGTTTGTATCTACCAGCCGCTGACAACGCCACGTTTGATATGATTATTTACTCTCAGTTTAAACAGGCAGACACAGAAAAAACAGTTAGGACAAGGATGCAGGTTTCAGTGGGGACTGACAATAGTATCTTTTTCAAATGCAAACTAACCTTAAAGTTAAATCAATTCAGTTATTTTTTGCTATGCTAATTTCCTGGGGACATTAGAGATATTTTGGGGGGGAGGAGGAGAGGTGTGTAAGATGCATTATTTTTAATAATATTCAGATGCAGGGCGAAATGTTTTCTGAACTAATACAATTCAGGCTGCTGTACTGTAATTCCATCAGCACCAATTTATTGAAGCAAAATGGTAATATGCAAATACCAGAAGAGATGTACAGCTACAAGCCAAAACTCTGAAATCATTTAGATTTAAAGAAATAATATTGCACAGAGGGGGAGAAATTAATCACACAGAAAAATGTCTCCTTTACGATTCCTCTGGTGTGTTACCTGGGGGCAGGAATTGTAAATGGGAAATCAACATTGTACCTTCTGATAAGGCTAACAAATTAATACAAGCATTTTCTTCAGACCTCCCATGCTGATGCTCGAGTGAAAGTCACAGAGGAACTTTTATTCTTTCTCTCTCTCAGAGGGTTGGTTCAGTCGGTACCTGTCATTTATTACTAAGTCAGGTTGCTTTCAGGTGCAAAACACCCACAATGCACTTCTTCAATGCCCAGTTTAGATGAAGTAGGTATGTGTTTAATTTGCAAAGAACATTCCGTTTTGGCTTGGGTCCATCTTGTCTTATACAGTATGTTTAAACAGTATATATCAAATAACTGTGTGTGTGTGTGTGTGTGTGTGTGTGTGTGTGTGTGTGTGTGTGTGTGTGTGTGTGTGTGTGTGTGTGTGTGTGTGTGTGTGTGTGTGTGTGTGTGTGTGTCCAGGTCCCCTAGAGGATGGCGCCCTGGGGGAAGAGGAGGAGTGTGTGTCGGAGGAGAACGAGCTCATGGCCAAAGATGGGTTCTCCACAGAGGAGAACTTCTCAGCAGAGTTTGAGTCAGAGAACATGAGCTGTGAGGACATGGAGTATTACTGCAACAAAGGTGACCTGCATTCTCATAGTTCTCTTAATAATACCCACATGGCAGTCATAGACACTACAATATATGGATTCAATAAATGGTCCCTCTTTTCAATAATTGTCCCTAATACTTACAGGATACATACTGTACTATTAAGATGGTAGTTAGAGCAGCAGTGGTCTTTGTAGACCAAAATGGTTTGACTCCCCATTCATGTCAATGATACAATTTCCAACTCTTTGAACGGCATGGTACACAGACCCAAACCTGGACACAGTCAGGGCAGTCTGACAGGACTTTAACAATGTGGGAAATGATGCTGTATCTCTGTGTTCAGGGTTGAATCTGTCCTTCCTTATATCTGATTCACACAATGTACTTTGGAGCAGCGGATTGATCTGGATGTCATCCACAACACTGCTTCTCTCTCTCTTCTTCTCTGTCTCTCTCCCTCTATGTATTATGTATCTCTGTCTCTCTGTCTCTCTCCCTCTCTCTGTCTCTCTCTCTCTCTCTCTCTCTCTCTCTCTCTCTCTCTCTCTCTCTCTCTCTCTCTCTCTCTCTCTCTCTCTCTCTCTCTCTCTTCTCTCTCTATGTATCTCTCGCTGTTCCTCTCTGTATCTGTCTCTCTCCCTCTATGTATCTCTGTATCTCTGTCTCTCTCCCTCTATGTATCTCTGTCTCTCTCTCTCTCTCTCTCTCTCTCTCTCTCTCTCCCTCTGTATCTCTCTCTGCTGTTTCTCTCTCTGTATCTCTGTCTCTCTCCCTCTATGTATCTCTGTCTCTGTCTCTCTCCCTCTATGTATCTCTGTATCTCTGTCTCTCTCCCTCTATGTATCTCTGTCTCTGTCTCTCTCCCTCTATGTATCTCTGTCTCTGTCTCTCTCCCTCTCTGTATCTCTGTCTGTCTCTCTTCCTCTCTGTATGTCTGTCTCTGTCTCTCTCCCTCTATGTATCTCTGTCTCTGTCTCTCTTCCTCTCTGTATCTCTGTCTCTGTCTCTCTTCCTCTCTGTATGTCTGTCTCTGTCTCTCTCCCTCTATGTATCTCTGTCTCTGTCTCTCTCCCTCTATGTATCTCTCTCTCTGTCTCTGTCTCTGTCAATTCACTTCAATTTACTTTATTGACATGGCAAGTTCATTATTACTTACAGTACATTGTCAAAGTATACATATCGAAAAATAAAAATAAAATAAAAATATATATTCATATTTTGAATATATATATATTTATATACCTGTATAAATAAATGTTGGGACCAACAGCAATAATAATAGTAGTAGTGGACTTGGGATTACCATTAACAACTTCAACAACAATATTAATGAGAACAACAATACATTAAAGCAGTGGTAGTAGACCAGTGTCGACATGACTGAGAAGACACATGACATGGTATGGAAGACAAAACAAAACAAGATGGGAAATATTATCGACATTACTTTGCACTTTTCACTGGCTGCCCTCAGGTTTTGGCACTTCTGTCTCTGTCTCTGTCTCTCTCCCCCTATGTATCTCTCTCTCTGTCTCTATCTCTGTCTCTGTCTCTCTCCCTCTATGTATCTCTCTCTCTCTGTCTCTATCTCTGTCTCTGTCTCTCTCCCCCTATGTATCTCTCTCTCTCTCTCTCTCTATCTCTGTCTCTGTCTCTCTCCCCCCTATGTCTCTCTCTCTCTCTGTCTCTGTATCTCTGTCTCTGTCTCTCTCCCCCTATGTCTCTCTCTCTCTCTGTCTCTATCTCTGTCTCTGTCTCTCTCCCCTATGTATCTCTCTCTCTCTGTCTCTATCTCTGTCTCTGTCTCTCTCCCTCTATGTATCTCTCTCTCTCTGTCTCTATCTCTGTCTCTGTCTCTCTTCCGCTATGTATCTCTCTCTCTGTCTCTATCTCTGTCTCTGTCTCTCTTCCTCTATGTGTCTCTCTCTCTGTCTCTATCTCTGTCTCTGTTTCTCTCTTCTGCTATGTATCTCTCTCTCTGTCTGTCTCTCTCTCTCTCTGTCTCTCTCCCTCTCTGTATCTCTGTCTCTGTCTCTCTCCCTCTATGTATCTCTGTCTCTGTCTCTCCCCCTCTATGTATCTCTGTCTCTGTCTCTCTCTCTATGTATCTCTGCCTCTCTCCCTCTCTGTATCTGTCTCTCTCTCCCCCTCTATGTATCTCTGTCTCTGTCTCTCTCCTTCTCTGTATATCTGTCTCTGTCTCTCTCCCTCTTTGTAGCTCTTTCTCTGTCTCTCTATCTCTGTGGCTCTGTGATGCTCCTATCGAGGCCCTCCATGCCCACTGGAGAATAGTGAGCTAGCGTGTCACTTCCCTACCTTTGAACCAGTACAGTACTCTGAACAGTCTGAACAATCCCAGCTCACACCTGCTACTGCTGGTAGCTATCAGCCACAAAACGCCTAACGCAGTCAAACCCACCAACTTCTCTTTGAACTCCAATTCAATTAGATTGCTGCTTTATTTTAGTTTCATATTGGTCACACCCTGCCATCACAGGAGTTAAATTACAACCTGCTCCAGGATACAGTGTGAAGATGACAGAGCTGTCACACACATACACAGAGGTGCATACATGCCCCCCCCAAACACACACACACACACACACACACACACACACACACACACACACACACACACACACACACACACACACACACACACACAGACCTCCCCTCATACCCCCAGTTCTTGGGTTTTAGTACCCCAGGTGTCCCCAGAATTACTGGCTCATGAATGACATAAATTTGCCTTTTAATGAAGAACCAATACTTTGATTGTCTCACGTCTCCCTTTCCTTCAACAAGAAATGTTTTGAATTATTCTTTATTTTTCACACCTCTAAACTTTTAGGATTTGAAAACGTCTTCAAAAAAGAAATATTTTTGTGCTTTGCATAGGCTATGCCCTCAATAATCATATCGATAACAGTGCCCCTTTGTTCTTAAAAAAAGGTAAAAATATATATATTTTGAAAACGTTCCAAAATTTGATTTAACAGCAACACCTCCTTCCCTATGCCTCTGATATAACTGTATATTGTGAGAGTTATACACTGCAATAGGAGAACCACTGAATAGATTGTGATTCCCAGACCCATTAGCTCTAGGATAAATTGAACACTACAGTACTGTATGTGAAAGTAGCCCAAGGAATATGAACATTTCTTAAAATGGGATTGTACAAGTCTTCAAAGAGCCCTGGAGAAACCATTTGATAGCTCCATTGTCTTGGATAAGACCAAGTATGAGTGTGTATGTGCCTAAAAATCTCCTTTCACTTTCTGATGTTTTGGAATGAAGTAGGACTAAGAGTTGTCCGAAGTGCCAACGGTTTGTTTTGGAGATACTTAAATAATCTTTCCCTTGTCATGTACAAGCTTTACCAGTCAGATGTTTTACTTTCACTATCTAAGCTTAGCTAAGTGTCCCACTTCCTCTTAAAACCCAAGTGATGTCCTATCCAACTTTCTTTTCTTCGTCGTTGCACGTTCTGCTCAATCATCAGGTATAGCCATTTTCCAGCCATGTTCCATTGCTCAGTGAGATCTCTTTAAACCTCATTTAAACCTGTGTCTGAGTGGCTTAAATTTACCCCACTTATGTTGAAAGTGCCTGCGAATGAAACAAGACGCAATCCTGGAACAGCATTAAACGGTTTAAGTGTGTTATTCCTCGACTATAGGAGGAAAAAAAGGGCCCCTTGATTAACTAAACCCTCTGAAATGTGATGGCCGTGGTGTAATTAGTCCGGTGCGGAGTTGAACGTAGGTTTTAAAGCAGCCACTCATCCCCATGGCCTTTATCTTCTCTTCCTTCTCTTCCCCCTCTCCTCCCTCTCGGAGAATACGGTCTCCCCTGTGAAGGAAGGTTTCTCCACTGAGCCACACTGTGGGACTTTGTGGTCTTAGCTTAGCCTTGTATCTGTGTAGTCACTCTGCGAAATGGGCTTGTCACAGGGACCTAAAACCTCCATTAAAAGTTGGATCCTATAATAGGTATTAAAAAGCTGTGGGAACACAAAGAGGAGGACCAATTTTCATTAACATATGAAGCACTTATTAACTTTGATCGGAGTGCGGTGAAGTAGCAAAGCCGCTTAAAGGCGCAAAGGTCAAGAAGTTGAATGGCACCAGAGTTGTACCCGTCTGCCTTACCCTTGCCGAAAAGGCAGGGCCTCCTTCAGATAACTGGTGGGAGCACCTTGACGCCCCAGCGGGACTTGACTTGGTCGTGACTGAGGCTCTTCACATAATTCATAGGGCCCTGGTTGTTTGACTCCGGAGCCTGTGCATTCTTCTGTTCCTGTCCTGCACCTGTTGTTGATGACCTTTTGTTTACGTCTCTTAACCGGGAAAAGACCGTTGAGCTCAGAAACCTGTTTTGCCAGGGGGACCTTTTGCGAGGGGGATGTTTGCTGGTTCTATATGCGGTGTGTAGTGAAGATACGCCAACACACCATACGATGTCGTCACCTTGTCTTTTGACAGCTGCTTGGGGACCTTGAGTCTTATTAAGTCCGCTGTCGTGTCTGTTTGGCAGCAAACGTCATACATTTTGGCTGTTGTTGCGTCGTCCAATGTTTTAACAAAGAATGAGTCTATTTCTTTCCCAGAATCACTGTCCCTTATACACATTCTTATTCAGAATGTCATTTATGTAATCTGTGTTTCTGCAAACTGTGTAAGCGTTCCACTTTGTGGACACCTTCAACTATTTGGAGAGTGTCACTTCAGTTCTACCCATGCCTACTCATCTACCATGAAATGATAGAGAGGCTCTTGTCTGTCAGTGACACCAAACATCATAATGGCTCTGAAACGGCATACATTGGTGTGAAATGAAGTAGCTAGAATAGAACTAGAATAGAATAGAACAGGGAAGCTCTGTGAGAGGAGAGCAGGTGAACCAACATTCAGTTAGAGAGAGGGGTTCTACCCATGAGCACTCTGGACAAACCACACACACCCCCACCTTCCACACCCCTGCAGAAACAACCTTGGAGTTTAAAGAATCTATCCTCAAACAACTTCCTGTGCACGGTCCACCTGCTAGTGAACTGAATGCAGAGGCAGGATTTATACTCTGTTGTCACACCCAGAGCCATAATTGTGAGAAGGATGCCGTTTTATTTACCGAGTGGCATCTTTTTTACTGAAATTGTGAAATTTCACCTTGTTCTTGTA
The DNA here is from genome assembly GCF_036934945.1 of Oncorhynchus masou masou. Taxonomy (NCBI): domain Eukaryota; kingdom Metazoa; phylum Chordata; class Actinopteri; order Salmoniformes; family Salmonidae; genus Oncorhynchus; species Oncorhynchus masou. Next base: position 14,194,359 of record NC_088241.1, on the reverse strand, counting down.
CCCCTTTTTATTGTTGTGGAAATATGAGTGGGAAGGGGATGGGGGAAGTGAAGTTTAACACGGTGCTGGCACAAGCTGCTGTGTGTGTGTGTGTGTGTGTGTGTGTGTGTGTGTGTGTGTGTGTGTGTGTGTGTGTGTGTGTGTGTGTGTGTGTGTGTGTGTGTGTGTGTGTGTGTGTGTGTGTGTGTGTGTGTGTGAGTGTGAGATTCACCCATTTACTGATGACGAAAAGCAGCTTTAATGTACATAGATTTGTATTGATTACATGTGATTCTGATAGTAGTAGAGTGGTAGTAAAGTGCATACAGTGACCATATGTGACCATATGACTTAAATGTATTTGCATTTCTAAGAATGAGACAACTGCATTTATCTTCCAATCACCGTTAATAGATCCAAATAATGGCATTACAATGCAGTCATACACAGTTTACTTTCTCACAGTTCAAGGGGACCTGAAAATCAGGTAGGATATTCATTGTGGTAAATACAAAATCTCATTGACCCTCGATGTGACCTTTCAATGGCTAATCTGAATCATAGTCAGTCAGAGACATATAGCAGCAAACAGAAAGTGGCAGAATTCATGTGCCACTCTGTGTACCATTCAGAAATAATCAGGATCCACCAACAGAACATCTCCTCCATTCTCAGTTTTATTTTGCCACAGCTGCCAGCCCAGTGCCTGGAATGGTTAATGTGGAATTTTAATGCACAGTTGATGCTGAGGAATATGGGAAATGCTAATTTGTGGCGCGATAAGATGAATCGAGACATCCCTTTAGCCCCATTTGACTCCGTGGAGGAAATGAATCATGAATGTTTGTTAAGTATGACAATCTAACGGGGCCAGATCTACATGCTCCCAGACTGGAGAGAGAGGGAGATAACACCCAGCGCAGACGCCCAGGAAAACTGCCAGATTCTGTAATGATGGGAATTTATTGGCAGTTAAAGAGACAGTAGCAAGGCTTATTCACTAATAAGCTCCTCCATTGGAGAGCTCCACTGCATAGTGTTGGTGGGGGGGGTTTGCCCGTATCTGGAAGATGTATGATGTATTCTCTGTAATGGCTCTTCTGAGAGCAGAGACAGAAGTCTTACAGCTATGCTTGACTTTGGTGGAGACACTGTCTTTTTGGAATGGCTGATCACGACACAGTATTTACTGTCTCAACAACCTCCTTTAAACACGAATGACCTTCTGTCTTTTGCCTTTGACTAGATTTAGCTAGTTTATCTTCATTAGAAAGCGATGTGATCTTGGTAGCAGTTTGGTTATCATGACAACCTTGAGACTAACGTAGATCTATGGTCAAACCCAATCCTAAATCCTAACCTTAACCTAACGCATCCTATGGTGGTTTAAACATACAGTAACCATCTGCTTTACTGACACCATTGAAACATCATCATTCTCCATGCTCCAATAAGACCCTGTAGAGGGAGTAGCAACCTGTCTATTGGCTGGCTGGTCAGATTAGGCGGCTCTGAGCTCCTTAAAGTCGCACGCGAACCAGATTGACATTTTCAAGGGCTTCCTTGGCAGAGACAATGCTAAAAGGGAGAGAAAAAGCCAATATGACTTTGTTCCTACCTTGCTGGAGGAGTTGTTTGTGTAAATCGCCTATAAGCTTATTGACCTGGATGTGTGGCACCCGACTGTGTGTGACTGTGATTTGGCTGGAGAGGCTGTCCTTTGATGAAGCAGCGATAGGGAGGCCTGATTCTAACAGCTCACTGACACATGCCCGCAAACTCTGTCCTAACATACAATGTGCATCCCACCCTACCCCATGCTCCCCTACCCTACCCATGCTCTCATGCTCCCCTACCCTACCCCATTTCATCTATCCTACCCCATCCTACCCCATGCTTCCTGACCCTACCCCATGCTCCCCTACCCTACCCATGCTCTCCCACCCTACTCCATGCACCCCTATCCTACCAATGCACCCATGCTCTCATGCTCCCCACCCTACCCCATTTTCCAATGCACTCCCATCCTACCCCATCCTCCCTACCCTAACCCATGCTCCCTCCTGACCCTACCCCATGCTCCCCTACCCTACCCATGCTCTCCCACCCTACCCCATGCACCCCTACCCTACCAATGCACTCCCACCCTACCCCATGCCCCCTACCCTACCCATGCTCTCCCACCCTACCCCATGCACCCTTACCCTACCAATGCACTCCCATCCTACCCCATGCTCCCCTACCCTAACCCATGCATCCCTACCCTACCCTACCCCATGCACCCCTACCCTACCAATGCACTCCCACCCTAACCCATGCACCCTTACCCTACCAATGCACTCCCACCCTACCCCATGCTCCCCACCCTACCCCATGGTTCCCTACCCTACCCATGCTCTCATGCTCCCCTACCCTACCCCATTTTCATCTATCCTACCCCATCCTACCCCATGCTCCCCGACCCTACCCCATGCATCCCTACCCTACCCCATGCTCCCCACACCCTACCCCATGGTTCCCTACCCTACCCCATGCTCCCTCCCTATCCCATGTTTCTCCCCTGCCATCCCTACCCCATTTTCCTATCTATCCTACCCCATGCTCCCCTACCCTACCCCATGCTTCCTGACCCTACCCCATGCATCCCTACCCTACCCCATGCTCCCCTACCCTACCCCATGCTCCCCTACCCTACCCCATGCATCCCTACCCTACCCCATGCTCCCTTACCCTATCCCATGTTTCCCCACTCTACCCCAGTGCCATCCCACCCTACCCCATGCTACCCTATCCTACCCCATGCTCCCCTACCCTACCCCATGCTCCCCTACCCTACCCCATGCTCGCCCACCCTACCCCATCCTCCCCTACCCTACCCCATGCTCGCCCACCCTACCCCATGCTCTCCTACCCTACCCCATGCTCCCCACACCCTACCCCATGGTTCCCTACCCTACCCATGCTCTCATGCTTCCCTACCCTACCCCATTTTCACCTACCCTACCCCATCCTTCACCATGCTTCCTGACCCTACCCCATGCTCCTCTACCCTACCCCATGCTCCCTACCCTACCCCATGCCCCTACCCCATGCCCCCTACCCTGCCCTATGCCCTACCCCATGTCACCCCACCCTACCCCATGCTCCCCTACCCTACCCCATTCCCTCCCTCCCCATGCCCCCTACCCTGCCTTATGCTCCCCCACCCTACCCCATGCCCCTTACCTACCAATGCACCCCATGCTACCCTACCCTACCCTATGCTCCCCCCATCCCAGGGTTCCCTACCCCATGCTCTCATGCTCCCCTACCCTACCCCATTTTCATCTATCCTCAACCCCCCATATCCCCATGCTCCCCTACCCTACCCCATGCCATCCACCCTACCCCATGCTCTTCTACCCTACCCCATGCCACCAACCCTACCCCAAGGGCCCCTACGCTACCCCATTTCACCTACCCTACCACATTCTACCCTACCCTAACCCATACCCTACCCCATGCTCTCTACCCTACCCCATGCTCCCCACACCTACACCATGGTTCCACCCTACCCATGCTCTCATGCCCCACCCTACCCCATTTTCACCTATACCCCATCCTTCACCATGCTTCCTCCCTACCCCATGCTCCTCTACCCTACCCCATGCTCCCTACCCTGCCCCCTACCCTGCCCAATGCCTCCCTACCCTACCCCATGCTCCCCCACCCTACCCCATGTTCTCCCACCCTAATCTCCCCTACCTTATGCTCCCCCACCCTACCCCATGCTTCCCAACCATACCCCATGCCACCCTACCCTACCCCATGCTTCCCTACCCCATGCATCCCTACCCTACCCCATGCCACCAACCCTACCCCATGCCACCCCCTATGCTCTTCTACCCTACCCCATGCCACCAACCCTACCCCAAGGGCCCCCATCCCATTTCCCTACCCTACCCCATGCTACCCTAACCCATGCACCTACCCTACCCCATGCTACCCATACCCCATTCTAACCCTACACCATGCCACCCCATGCCACCCTACCCCTACCCCATGCTACCCAACCCTTTCTCCTAATCCCCCATGCTCCCCAACCCTACCCCATCCTACCCCATACCCTACCCCATGCTACCCAACCCTACCCCATGCCACCCTACCCTACCCCATCCTACCCTACCCCCCATGCCACCCTACCCCCCATCCTACCCTACCCCATGCTACCCAACCCTACCCCATGCTACCCTACCCCATCCTACCCTACCCCATGCAACCCTACCCTACCCCATACTACCCTACCCCATGCTACCCCACCCTACCCCATCCTACCCTACCCCATGCTACCCCACCCTACCCCATCCTACCCTACCCCATCCTACCCCACCCTACCCCACCCTACCCCATACTCTTCCCTCCACCTTTCTCCATCCTCACTCTCAGATACATTATTCTTCTCATTCACTCCTAAATGTCTTCATGTGATTAAACAAGGAAAGGGATTTTAGTCAGCGGTAGATTATTGTGACATCGGCTATAATGTAGATAATCTGTATCCTTTGATAACACGGCAAGAAACCAGTGATATCAAACACAGCCCCCTCTGAATGAAAAGGAATGCTTTAATGTTCGTATGGCAAAAAGGTTTTGAGATAGCTCATGCACATTGAAATCATGAAGAGGCTGTATGTATCCCTGTATCTTTATCATACTGTAGCCTACATACTGCTACAACATGTTCCTCCTTGCTGGTTTCCCATGTGACATTCGCTAGAGAGGGAACTTCCTCAAGCCCAGTGCTTGCCTGTGACATTGTTCATCTCTGTGAGGTTGCCTGGGCGATTGTGTTTAAAATGCATTGCAAACGGTGGTTAGATAGAAGGCAGCAGAAAATCCGTAATCACTGCTTAATTAAGGAATCATCTTGTAGCTTCATTTCCTGAGCTGTAATTAAACACTTCCAATACGTTTCGTTGCAGGGCTTAACATGTTCGCCTGAGATCAAGGTACTGCCTTTAATGTTATCTCACCCGGCTTCTTTAAACTCGCTCCACTGAAAGGAACTGTTGATATTCGCCCTTTGTTATCCTCGTCATAACGCCCAGTGATCCCCAGTATGCTAAAGAGCGTCTCCAGCTAACTGTACTCCAGGCCCCCAACAGTAAATAGCGAGGAGGATTCAGAGAGTGGGCTCACTGATAATACCTACTGGGAAGGAAGGAAAGGGGGAGAATTTCGCCATCCCAAGCAGACACTTGCATAAGCTAAACTGGGTCACTGTGACCTCATGTTACTGTTAGTAGGACAGTGCTGCAGACTTCCTTCACTTGGACTTTTTTTCTCTCTCACACAGAGAGGCAGGAAGCTGCTATCCTTTTGGCAGTGTTTGCTGCCTTCTTTGAAGTGAGCCATGTGTGTAGAAAACCAAACAAGCGCAGTGAGTGTTGGTTGATCTGAAGATGAACCCAGGATGGACACAATGTTAAGGCCTTATCCTGAACTGTATAGACGTGTCCGATATGACACTCTATTTACCATATAGTACACTACTTTTAGCCAGAGCCAGTAGTAGTTGTAATCATAGTATCTTTACTTCTGAACGGTCTGACTAAATCCATCCCTCTGCTGTCTTCAATGAAGTCTAAATATAACCCATCAACGCCCTTGGACGTACTCTGTAGGTTTAACACATCGAAGCAACGGAAAAGATTATGTGACCAGATAGAACTAAGTGTCCCCTCCACTAAGGACAAGCCTACCGCCAGCAGAACAGCTCAGAGTCTGTAGACAGGGCTGGAGACATAAACATTTGTATATTCTAATAATTTAGCAGACGCTCTTATCCAACAGTCTCCCCGACACATTGCTAGTGTTTTTAGCCACATTGCATGTATTGGATTTAGGGGTTTGTTATAGACCGACTTAATTATCTGTGTCTGTATAGTGGACTTGCACTATACAGACACAAAACAGAAGGGGTTTTCAAGGAAAATCTCGGAACGTGGTAAGCCGTATTCCCATCACGGTGGTTGCTGTGGCTGTGTAGTGCTGTAAAGTACTCTATGTTTTACAAGGTATTTAAGCACTTTACTTCCCAGGTTAGAGATAGATAGCCAAATATCCCTGGGTATGTCCACTCCCTTTCTCCCTCCCTCCCTCTCCCTCCCCCCTCTCTCCCCTCTCTCTCTCTCTCTCTCTCTCTCTCTCTCTCTCTCTCTCTCTCTCTCTCTCTCCCTCTCTCTCTCTCTCTCTGTTTCTCTCCCCGTCTATCTCTCTCTCTCTCTTTCTGAGCCTCAGCCCTGAGACTGTAAATCTGAGGTTCTGCATCCTAGAACACACATTCTCCCTCCTCCACAATAGATCAAACAGTAATAAATAGCCACCTTCCTCTCTCTCTCCCTCTCTTTTTCTTGCTCCTCCTTCCTTCCTGCTACACATGGGCTTCCTCCTGTATGGCAACTCATAGGAAATCTAGATAAAAGTGTTGCAGCTGCACCAGCCACTGGTCCCACAGTTACACACACTTGATACTTCTTGCAATTCAATGCACTATACTGGACATACATAGTAACAATAAAACAATGTATTCAAAGCTGCTTAGGTGATATTGCTTAATGTTAAGAACATTGTATATATGGCGAACATAACCATTTTTTTCCTGTTTTGAGCCCTAGATGTTTAATGTTAGTTACAGTACCATCAAAACGTTTTCACACTCCTTTACTTTTTCCACATTTTGTTGTATTACAACATGAATGTAATATTTATTCAATTGAGAGTTTTTGTCACCAGCCTACACGCAATATCCCTTAATGCCAAACTGAAATTATGTTTTTAAACATTTTGACCAATTAATTCAAAATGAAAAGCTGAAATGTCTTGAGTCAATAAGTATTCAACCCCTTTGTTATGGCAAGCATAAATAAGTTCAGAAGTAAAAATGTGCTTAACAAGTCACATAATAAGTTGCATGGACTCACTCTGTGTGCAATAATAGTGTTTAACATGAGTTTTGAATGACTACCTTATCTCTGTACTCCACGCATACAATTATCTGTAAGGTCCCTCAGTTGAGCAGTGAATTTCAACCACAGATTCAACCACAAAGACCAGGGAGGTTTTCCAATGTCTCGCAAGAAGGGCACATATTTGTAGATAGGTAAAAAATAAAATAAAAAGCAGACATTGAATATCCCTTTGAGCATGGTGCAGTTATTAATGACACTTTGGATGGTGTATCAATACACCCAGTCAGTTCAAAGATACAGGCATCCTTCCTGACTCAGCTGCCGGAGAGGAAGGAAACCGCTCAGGGATTTCACTATGAGTCTAATGGTGACTTTTTAAAACAGTTACAGAGTTTAAAGGCTGTGATAGGAAGGATGGATCAACAACATTATAGTTACTCCACAATACTAATGTAAATAACAGTGTGAAAGAAGGAAGCCTGTACAGAATAAAAAATATTCCAAAACATGCATAGGGCACTAAAGAAATAAGGCACTAAAGTAAAACTGCAAAATGAATTGGTAAAGAAATTAACTTTATGTCCTGAAAACAAAGCGTAATGTTTTGGCAAATCCAACACATCACTGTTTCCACTCTTCATATTTTCATCCATGGTGTTGACTGCATCAAGTTATGGGCATGCTTGTCATCGGTAGTACTGAGCAATTAACTGAAATGTCGGTTATTTCTTGGTTTTTAAACAACTAATTGACCATCATCGGTTAATTTCGTTCTGCTTTTTTATGTGAGCTCAATGCCCACATTGCGCTGCAGTTTCTCTAGAAATAAATCAGATCATGCACAAACTGTGCGGTGTAGTAGGGAGTTGTAGTTTCCAACAGGCCAATGTTCTACATAGTTAAGTGCAGATAACTTGATAATTAACCACAATTACCATAATCCATTGCGCTCTTACGTGTCCGGTCTGTTTCTTCTACACCTGCTATATTAGAGACAGAAGAATGTGCTATCAGGACGGATACATAGAGAGCAGTTGCTTCGCGAGGTATTTTTTATCTAAAGATACATGATTTAAGTGATTGATAGTTGGTATTCAGCAGTCATTAAAGTATGTCTTATATACTTTGAAGAACCAGTAAAATAGTGATTTTGGCAGACAGCATAGGCAGCAGCTCTATCGAAATGAGATGATGACTTGGAATTAAATAATAAAGTCGTCAAATAAATTAAATATAATATACACAACAACTGAAATATAATATTCAAATAAAGTAATTTTAATAAATGATAAGCAGTAATGGTCATTCTCTACCATCATACGACTTGTATTAATTGTGTTATTGTGTGTTTTTACAGCATTCAACCGATTTAATGCATAGTGCATTTAATGTAAAAAAATATATATATTGAGAACTAAATTGAAAATCATGATTGTTTTTGAAAAATCAAACCGAAACCGAATCGACCTCAAAAATAACTAATTGTTAAGCACTAGTCACCTACAAAGACCAGGGAGGTTTTAGGATAAAAAGACATGGAATAGAGCTAAGCCCAGGCAAAATCCTAGAGGAAAACCTGGTTCAGTCTGCTTTCCATCAGACACTGGGAGACAAATTCACCTTCCAGCAGGACAATAACCTAAAATACAAGACCAAATATACACTGGAGTTGCTTACCAAGAAGACTGTGAATGTTCCTGAGTGGCCTATAGTAGTTATGGTTTTGACTAAAATCAGCGTGAAAATCTATGGCAAGAATGGCTGTCTAGCAATGATCAACAACCATCTGGACAGAGCTTGAATAATTTTTGAAAGAATAATGACCAAATATTGTACAATCCAGGTGTGCAAAGCTCTTAGAGACTTACCCATAAAGACTCACAGCTGTAATCACTGCCAAAGGTGATACTAACATGTATTGACTTTGGGGTGTGAATACTTACAGTAAGTTAATGAGATATTTCTGTATTTCATTATTAATACATTTGCAAACATTTCTAAAAACATGTTTTCACTTTGTCATTATGTGTGTGTATTATGTGTAGAAAGAAATCATATTTTGAGTTCAGGCTGTAACACAACAAAATGTGGAATAAGTCAAGAGGTATGAACACTTTCTGAAGGCTCTGATAACAGTTGTATCAACTGTATTATATGGGTGCTCCTCCATCAAACGTGGTTTGGCAACAATATGATTTAACTGTGAGAGATGTCACTCAACATGACCAATCTGTGCGTCCCATGTCCCCGTCTGTCTACAGGTGACGAAGATGGCAGTGGAGAAGCAGGGGAGTCAGACATGGATGGGCAGAGTGAGTCCAGACACCCAGCTATAGGACCAGAGGATTGGGATGGACCAAGTAAGTTTACGTCATTTCTCTCTCTCTCTCTCTCTCTCTCTCTCTCTCTCTCTCTCTCTCTGGTGGTTGTCATCTGGTTGTCCGGCAGTTGTCTGACATCCCTCAACCAGAAAGCCGCATCTCAACCAGGAAGTGACTTTTTTTAATGACATCTCATGACATATTTTGCCTGCTGGGAATGGAATGCACCTCGTAGGATGAGTGCTTTCAAATCTACCAGAAAGGGAAAGAGCAAGGCACGTGAGATACAAGCCACAAAAGTCTCTGAAGTTGGAATAAAATGTGCTTCCTAATAACAATAGATGAAAAACTGGGGAAAGTGATGTGGGGAGCCGAATTAGTATATTATCACCATTGAATAGTAAGTTAACTTACCAGTGTTGAATGGGTGGATGAGATTGCTTTGCTCTTAATCTTATGGTATATGTGCTTGAACATAGAATGAAACCCCGAAAGAAAGCTTAGAATAAAAAAATGTACTATATTTATTTTCTCTTTGAACATCTCATTTTACCATGCAGATTCCCCTTGCTGTTCTTCACAAGAGTTTCGGGGAAAAAATGGTTGTATCTTGTTTTTTTGTTCGTCTTAAAAGTCACTTCATCAAAGTGATGGATAATACGTCGAACAAGATGGCAACACAGCAATTACTGTTGAGGGCATTACATCCACATTGCTGAACACACACAATATGATTCCCTTCTAATGCGTATGACCTATTGCAGCAGGTACATACGTTTATAGAAGTGGGATTTGGACAAGTTATGCTGGTGCTGAAGCCCCCTGCGGTGTGTATTTTATACTGACAGTGAATCAGTGTTATCGGCCCCTATCAGATAATGCATTTATCATTAAATTTTACATTTGCATTTAAATCTGGAGAAGGAAATGAGCATTGCTGGTTAAAGATTAGAGAGGCTGGGCCGACAGTAATAAAACATCACTGTGATCAGTCAGGAGACAGGGCTGAGGGGGTCAGCGCTCAACTATGGGGGCCACCATGACAAAAAGACAGCAGGCATCACATGACGAAGAGAAGGCCCTTTGGGCCGGGGGAAAACGCTGAGCTTAAAAATACTGCTGTCTTTGAAAGGGAGATAGGATTGGAGGGGATGGGAGCTCTGACTGGCTGTAATTATACACCAATCTCTCTATGTCTCTCTCTCTCGCTCTCTGGACATCTCTCTTCTCTCTCTCTCTCTCTCTGTCCTTAGCCCTCAGAATATTGAGAATTACAGGTTCATAACAGAACACGGACTGCTGGACCGACTGGGGTTTGGGGGTGTTCAGTAGGGAGAAAATGTTTGAAGCTGAGTAAGGTCCTACCTAACTGAACTACCTGAACTGAACTTGTCCAATACTAATAGAGATTTCAGTTTACCGCTGCCAAACATTTTGATACCGTGTGCACTAATGAACATGGCCCTGGATTGTCTGTCTCAGACTTAGAGTTTCTTTCAAACTCTAACTCCAGAAACATGACTTCAGATGAGATGGCACTATTGTCTCACGGACCTCTCCTACATACAGGCATGTATCTATCTACCTGGTCAAAGCCCCAAGGACCCAAACTCATATATGTTAGTATATCATCATTACTACACTATCTACATAATGAATATAATTTTGTTAGGATAAGGTACACTCCCTCTCAGTTCCAGGTAGTCTCATTAGTATTTCTTAAGATCCTTAATGATCTACTAGTCCATGAGAGAGACATAGTTTCAGAGCCGGATGTGGCTGGCATTCCCTCTGTTGTCTTTGTGGGCAGTGGGCGAGAAATGAATCTTTGAACATAATAATGCCATTCACTATCCCATCACGCCTGCCATGAAAGGTCATTTCCCTTTTTAATTTTTCCCATTGTGTTGGAAAAGTCAGATGGGCATGTTATAATTTGAATAAAGAGGGAAATCAGACAATCAGATACGAACATTTTGAAATTACATGGCTTCCTGTTCAAAGCGATTAAAAGCAAATGTATTTAGTTTGAGACTGTCTACGCTGTAATCTCTTTGTAAATGTTCAGATAGTGGTAGCATTCAAACTCTCTTTGTTATTTCTTGGCTTAAGTTTAAGCAGGTGCGATAAAGATCAGCACCGGATCATTTTGAATCACTCAGTGTGTGTATCTGAATAGGATGTATAATGACTGTTACATACATAAAGGGGGCGTTATTTTTTTGTTAGGTGGCTCTGATCATCCTCACCTGTCTTTGGTGCTCCTATTCAACCACCCTGGACATTGTCCTCTGTTGATAAAATGACTAAAGCAGCTAACAGTACATTCTCTAATTGATCTTTTCATCTTTATGTACCGTGTTAGGATGAACACATATCGAGTGTTGTAATACAGTCGTTAAGAAGACTCTTTTATCCATGTAGGAATCGAACCCACAACATTGGTGTTTCCAGCTCCATGGTAACCCACAGCCATTGGAACTACTAGTTTCCCAGTGTTCCTTCCTGTATAGTATGACAGTAGAACCATGTGACTCATTAATCTGACGGGTGTTCTGCCTTCTCTCATAGAACAGAGAACACCCAGGGAGTTCTCAATATAACCATGTCATCCCTGAAGCTATCAACACAGAGATCTGCTGTTTCATGTTCATTTGGCGTCATGGATATTTGAAATCCATGTACTATAACGGGAGATAACCCTGACTGTGAAGTACTGCTATTCTTCACTCATTTCCATGGACTACTTTGTCTCCGATACAGATCTGTCGCTGTTCCTCAAGGCTAAATGAGAGTGGTGGGCTTTAGCTAGCGTTAGCTTCTAATGAACTTCTGCACATTCTAATCTACTGGTCTGCTCTTATGAGACACACCCCCGTGGAAAAGACAAGGAAACTCAGTTAACTTCACAGGAGGCTCTCTCTCATTGCTTCTCGTGTGGTTTTGTCTCGATACTGTACAGAGTAAAACGTTCTCCCTACGTTTGTAGGAATGCAGTTGTTAGCTTAGGCTTACATGGCTGATTAAGCAGACACTGTGATGTATATCTGTAAACATAATGTAATCTTCCATCTCATGTTAGCATGATACCATGTCATTTTACTGTTCAAATAAACTAAACAACACGCTGCCTCTATTTGTACTAAATAAGATACATCTGACAAACAGTCTTACTTGAAGATAATGCGTCCAAGATTGCACCAGCAGCTGGGTGAGAAGGTTTGTGAAGGAAATGGGGGCAGGGAAGGAGAAGGGAGGAGAGCACCAAACACAAGCAAGTGAGCAGAAGTGATTATCACCTTGCCCATAATTCTTTCTGCTTGACTGGTCCCGAACAGGCACAGCCCTGTCCAGTTACCCCTCTCTCTGTGCCAGCTGGGCATGAGCCACGGTCGGACAGGTTGGGGTCAGCTGAAGGAGTGGCCCTCCGAGACGATGTCCGACAGTCAGACAGGAACAGAGCCCTCCCCTAACCACCCACCCCCTTCATCTCCCGCTGGCCTCCATCCCCTTCATCAAGTCATCAAAAGCTGCACGGCAAAACATGTCTGTCCTCAGATGAAGACTCCAGTAGTCTCACAGTTTTTACTCCAGCCCACCTTTGAGTGTGTGCCGATGGCGATGTTCCTGCCTACTGGTCCACATGAAAACAATAACGTTTCAGGTTTTATGTACATATGTCACGCGAGGAGAATTTGTAGAGCAGATGGCCACGATACCGTGGCAGGTGCCTCGGCAAATGTTTGCCATCGCTGTGCTGCTATTTATATCATTGTGAAACACAGAGTCACAAATATTTGAGGACGGAGGAACGGACAGAGGGACCGTTGGCCCTCTTTGTTGTGAGTCAGAATGACCACCAAAACAAACAGATTAGGGTTGACGGATGTCTGGTCTTATTGTGAGACAGTTTGCTACAGCAGGAAAATAATCCTGCCGCAACATGAAATGTGAATTATTATGTGGATTATAATTATTGGACATTTTTGCAGGGGTTGATACATTTTTTTTATGGTCAAATCAAGTCTGACATACTAAAGTGGAAATGATAAACTTTAGAAGCCTTTTTATACCTCGAATAGACTACAATTTGCATTTCCTGCTGTGCATCAAATGAAGATCCTACTTCGGTGTACTCCAGACGATAATGACCTGACTGTGTCAGGGAAAACCTTTTTGCCGATACAGTGTAATACAGCAGATGCAATGTGGTATGTTTGTTGTCCAAATGGGATATAAAAAAGCTATGAATTCTCCCAGTACACCTTCATGTTTGTGGCTACATAATTATAGCACACTATGAGGTAACTGTGAGACGACCCCAGTCCGCAGGCTGGGGGAGCACACTTCCTATACAGACCCTTGTCATCACGCCTCTAGAAGACTCCATCCTGAACACACACACACACACACACACTGTTAATGAGAGTTCTTCTGGCACCTGACAAGTTCTGCACGGCAACAGTGCATTTTTTATTCTGACTCTGAAGTCCATTAATTGAGGATGTGGTAAGGAAGGAGGGAGGAAGGAAGGGGTGCTGGAATGAGAGAAAGAGACAAACGGAGTGCACAGATGCAGATTAGGGCTGCAGAAGATGAGGGTGTAAAAGGGATTTAATGCTAGGATGGATTAGAGAAATCCTTGTAACAATGTTAAATAATTATAGTTCCAGTGGAGATCAAAGCACCATTGATTGAACCCCTCAAGCCTTCAGCACACAGAGTCTTGGAAAGCAGAGATTGGTAAACTAGTGCTCAGACCACTCCGACTGCTCCGGTTAAATTGGATTGGAAATATTAGGATGTAGATGAATCCTTCAGGAGTTTGCAGAAATGTCGCTCGCAAGAGCCATTTGAATGGTTTGATACAGATGTAGGATCTTAATTTGAGCCAGTTTGCTACAGCAGGGACAATAATTCTGCAGCAACAGGAAATGTGAATTATTATGTGGATTATAATTAATGGACATTTTTGTAGGAGTTGAGACATTTTTCGTAAAGGATAAATCAGGTCTGAAATTTCAAAATGGAAATTACAAACTTCAGAAGCCTTTTTAAACCTCAAATACATGACACGTTTTACATTTCCTGCATTGCAGGAAAATTGTCCTGCAACAGGGTAATACAATTAATATTATACGTTTGAAGAACTGCCTGTCTGGGCAGAATTATCATAAGATGAGGATGCAGCAACCACCTCTTATGATAGATAGATACAGTACCTAAAGCATTTTAAGTAGACTTACAGACATAGTCTGGACTTTTCACTGACATTTTCAACCTCTCCCTTTCCGAGTCTGTAATACCAACATGTTTTAAGCAGACCACCATAGTCCCTGTGCCCAAGAACACTAAGGTAACCTGCCTAAATGACTACTGACCTGTAGGACTCACATCTGTAGCCATGAACTGCTTTGAAAGGCTGGTCATGGCTCACATCAACACCATTATCCCAAAAACCCTAGACACACTCCAATTTGCATACCGCCCCAACAGATCCACAGACGATGCCATCTCTATTGCACTCCACACTGCCCTTTCCCACCTGGACAAAAGGAACACCTATGTGAGAATGCTATGCATTGACTACAACTCAGCGTTCAACACCATAGTGCCCTCAAAGCTCATCAATAAGCTAAGGACCCTGGGAATAAACACCTCCCTCTGAAACTGGATCCTGGACTTCCTGATGGGCTGCCCCCAGGTGGTAAGGGTAGATAACAACACATCCGCCACGCTGATCCTCAACACAGGGGCCCCTCAGGGGTGCATGCTCAGTCCCCTCCTGTACTCCCTGTTCACTCATGACTGCACGCCAGGCACGACTCCAACACCATCATTAAGTTTACCGATGACACAGTAGTGGTAGGCCTGATCACCGACAACGACAAGACAGCCTATAGGGAGGAGGTCAGAGACCTGGCTGTGTGGTGCCAGGACAACAACCTCTCCCTCAACATGATCAAGACAAAGGAGATGATTGTGGACTACAGGAAAAAGAGGACAGAGAACGCCATTCTCATCGACGGGGCTGCAGTGGAGCAGGTTGAGAGCTTCAAGTTCCTTGGTGTCCACATCACCAACAAGCTAACCAAGCACACCAAGACAGTCGTGAAGAGGGCACAACAAAACGTATTCCCCCTCAGGAGACTGAAAAGATTTGGCATGAGTCCTCATATCCTCAAAAGGTTCTACAGCTGCACCATCGAGAGTATCCTGACTGGTTGCATCACTGCCTGGTATGGCAACTGCTTGGCCTCTGACCGCAATGCACTACAGAGGGTAGTGCAAACGGCCCACTACATCACTGGGGCCAAGCTCCCTGCCATCCAAGGACCTCTATACCAGGCGGTGTCAGAGGAAGGCCCTAAAAATTGCTAGAGACTCCAGCCACCCTAGTCATAGACTGTTCTCTCTACTACCACATGGCAAGCGGTACGGGAGCACCAATTCTAGGTCCAAGAGGCTTCTAAACAGCTTCTACTCCCAATCCGTAAGACTCCTGAACACCTAATCAAATGGCTACCCAGAAAACTTGCATTGCCCCCCCCCCCCCCACACCCCCATTGTTACACCACTGCTACTCTCTGTTGATATCATCTATGCATAGTCACTTTAATAACTCTACCCACATGTACATATTACCTCAACTAACTGGTGCCCCCGCACATTGACTATGTACCAGTACACCCCTGTATATAGTCTCGCTATTGTTATTTTACTGCTGCTCTCTTCAATTATATGTTACTTTTATTTCTTATTCTGGTCTGTATATATGTGTATATATATTTTTACTGCATTGTTGGTTAGGGGCTCGTAAGTAAGCATCTCACTGTAAGGTCTACCTACACGTGTTGTATTCGGCGCATGTGACAAATACAATTTGATTTGATTTGATATTTAAGCAAAGTAGAAAACTGAGACTCGTTCAAGTTGTTTATACATTTTTTCCATAAAAATCAATAGATTTGGACGTGCATCATAGCGATTCTCTCTCAAAAGGATGTTTTATCTTTCCCAGTGGTTTTATTCAAAGCTTTTTTATCAAGTATTGGAAAAATAATGATGAGATTTCAGATGAAACTATGAACAACAGCTAGGAACTTTGGGAATGAAAACATGGAAACTAAACTGCTATCTCAGCACTCATTTTCTCATCAGGGTTTTCCTGAAATTGTGGGCCATCCCTGGCCCAGAGCAAGCCGTGAATGTGCGTGAACGTCTAACCTGGTACTCCACACTGCAAAATAGAAACTTGCTATGCTCTCTCTACTTCACATTATATTCACCCCCCCTCTCTCTCTCACACACACACACACACTCTCTCTCTCTCTCTCTCTCTCTCTCTCTCTCTCTCTCTCTCTCTCTCTCTCTCACTCACACACACACACACACACACACACACACACACACACACACACACACACACACACACACACACACACACACACACACACACACACACACACACACACCATGAAAAGAATGTTTGATTGTGTTGATTAAATATTCAACAAGAGATTAGAGAAATCTCTTCACTCATATGCTGCAGTTCTTTCATGCAAATGTACTCACTGATCCGATATACTGTACTAAGAGGCTTTATGGCAAAACTTCATGGCTGTTAGTTATATCATCTAAAATAGGACTACATTAAATAGCTGTTATTATCATTATAAGTATTCTGAGTAATAGTTTGCGTAGGTACAGTATGGTGACTGCAACAATGTCCTTAAAATAGTCAATAGATATAGATTATATTGATTGTCACATTTTTCAAGATAATCATTGGAAAATCACATCTTCATTTTCAGTGTTTCTTATTTCATGACAGAATTCAATGAGTATGAAAGCTGTTGGTAAATAGGAAGCTGAACACAGTTGCTGGCAATGATTCTGCCCTGGGGGACTTGGTTCTCAATGCTGCCTTCTTTCTTTAACACTCTGAATATGTTTGTTCTAAAATGCTTACACCCTCTGAGGCTGGATAGATGAGAAATATAGCAGTCTTCTACTTATTTGGAGAGGTATCACTTAATCGGGTGAATATGTGATGTGTGTATTTAAAATGTACATGGCGATGTTTCGTGCAAGTTATTTGTTATGCTGTAAGTTACTCAACTGAAACTTACAGGAAGTTGAATTTTTATGAGTCCCTCTTCATTTCATAGGATTTTGTTTTGCTGTAAATATATAAACTATATTGTGTTTCTTTATATTTTCTGTACATGTATTTGCACTATTTAGGGTAAGTTTTTGTTGCAATTCAGTTTGAAAACTGAGCACCTCAAGTCATCAATGCATATGGTTTGGCTAACTCTCTCTCTCTCTCTCTCTCTCTCTCTCTCTCTCTCTCTCTCTCTCTCTCTCTCACACGCTCACGCACACACGCACACACACACGCACACACACACACACACACACACACACACACACACACACACACACACACACACACACACACACACACACACACACACACACCACACACTCACACACACACACACACACACACACACACACACACATACACACACACACACACACACACACACACACACACACACACACACACACACACACTCACTCACTCACACACACACACACACACACACACACACACACACACACACACACACACACACACACACACACACACACACACACACACACACACACACACACACACACACACAGTCTCTCCTTGTGAAAGGTATTGATATCAGGGCAGTGGCCCTGCCTCTCAGACAGTGTGTGTGGTGATGAACAGCTGTTTCCGGCTTGGCCCCCTGGTCACGACAATTCCAGCTGGGTTTTTTTTTAAGTTGGGGGGGCGGGCACTGGTTGTCAACTGAATTAAAATACCAAATAATAGTAATAATAATGATAATAAAAAGTTAATAAAAAACCGCATGTTCCTTCCTGATTGTGAGTGTTGTGGTATTCAATTATGCAATTTTCATTGGCATATTAATCATCTTTTCAACAAACAAGCCGGCGTTAATTAAAGCAAATCATGGATAAAGACGTGTTGCCGGATCATCACTCCGTTTATCACCGTGCACAGACCCGCAGTTAAGTCAATTCCGGCTGTGAGATGAATTTCAATGTTCTCTTCGCTCTTTCCTGTGTGTGTGTGTGTGTGTGTGTGTGTGTGTGTGTGTGTGTGTGTGTGTGTGTGTGTGTGTGTGTGTGTGTGTGTGTGTGTGTGTGTGTGTGTGTGTGTGTGTGTGTGTGTGTGTGTGTGTGTGTGCCTGTGTATAGTTGTGTATGTATTATGGTCAGTGTGTGTGTGAGCGTGTGTGTGCTTGTGTGCGTGCGTGTGCTTGTGTGCGTGCGTGTGTGTGTGGTTTCTCACTTGTTTGTGCCATTGTCTGGAGGGAGGGCCAGCAACACTGCATGTCAGAGTGGGAGAGGCTGAATATGTAAGTTGTGACTCATTTAAATCAGACTAAATAGTAGAAAGTTGTCTTGGTTACCTATTTATTGGAAAGAATGGAAACAAATTACAGGCTACAGCTTAAACCCCACTACCTCCATATTACAGTTATGATTATACTGCATTATACTGTTGAAAAAAACATCATAGTTATTTGTAATTATTGACACGACAATATGTAATTTGTGTGTTGGTTCTTAGCTTGGCTCATTGGAGGGAGAATGGAGATGACTGAGAATCTGTGGGAGATATACTTGTCCTAATCACAGCTCACTGATCAGCTGCCATTCATTAACAGGCACAATGCCTCTCCCCTATTTGACCGAGATAGCTTGTGTGTATACATAGATATGTAGGCTACGTGTGCCTTTTTAAAAATGTATGTAGTTCTGTCCTTGAGCCGTTCTTGTTTATTGATGTTCTGTATTATGTCATTCTGTATTCTTTCATGTTTTTGTGGACCCCAGGAAGAGTAACTGCTGCTTTTGCACCAACTAATGGGGATCCTAATAAAATACCAAATACCAAATTAACAACCCAGAGAAACCCTGGTGATGTGATGTGAGCAGCCAGAGCCATGAAAAGAGCCAGAAAAGAGCTTCATCAGCCAGCCATCTGACTGTAGACATGTTGCTTGTCCTCGTCCCCGGCTCCTCCAATGTGGAGCAACTTTATCAGTGCCAGCCGCTCACCCACTTGCTAAACTGGAGGGCCAGCCGCCTCTTAACTTAAACATAAGATCTTTGTGGTTTGAAGCACTCGGCTGCACCGCGCACAATGAGAATCTGAAAGGCAAACAAGACTCTAGTGTCGACGTTGCCCATCACAAAATCATCACACCACCACCACATGGAAAAGGAAAAAATGTCTGTTTCTGCTGCGTTAGCTCGATACTAAATGCACTCAAACAGACTGCTGCACTGGAGCGAGATTCCCTCTCAAGGAAGCAAAAAGGAGAGATGGAGAGAGAGAGAGAGAAAGTGGGTGGAGAGAGAGAGGGAGAGAGAGAGAGAGGGAGAGAGAGAGAGAGAGAGAGAGAGAGAGTAGCAGAGAGAGAGAGAGAGAGTGGAAGAGAGAGAAGTCAAAAACCTCCACATAACAATGCCGGAGAAAAATCAGAACATTTTCCGCCGAAAGATGGGCCATTTCCAAATCCTCGTGCCCTATCAGACAAATTAAAGTAAATCAAGCATGAAATGAAGCAGAAGAGCCCGGAGATAAGGCTCCTTTAAGTCGTTTACAGATTAGGATAGAGAGAGAGGTGCATCTGGTCTCTGGCAGTGAAGGAGGCTAGTTTCTCATTTCACAATAGCAGTCTGTGTATAGGATTACTCTCCCCTGTCACTGACATGGGAAGCAGTGGGGGAAAAGCCATCCACAAAATGTTGCTAAATATGTCCCTAATGTCTCCAACGTACCGAACTTCACTTGTCTCCCATCTGAACGGGGGTGATATGTTATGTTATAGCATGTCATGGAAGTGAGTAGTAATCCGATTGTGATTATTTTCTGTCAATTAGATGTGTTGTTATTTGGGGTGCCTTCTATTCTCAATAGTCTTTCCACCACCACGTGACTTAAAATGTACATGTGATTCAGGATTGGCTAGAGCAGATCACATGACTGTGGCAGTCACTTCCTCTGTCCACACTGAGCATGTCTGAAGTCAGGTTGGAGAGAATTCGACAGTCTTCAATCACCACACTGTATATTCAAAAGGTGCATATGTGCAGTATGTATTTATTTCACTTTAAATTGAACAAACTGCACTATTACTGTAATTAAAAGATGCAGTTACTGTTACAGTGTATAATTGCCTCGCAAATTCTGATTTATATTCTAGTATTTTTTGTATTTCTTGTTAAAGGCTGTGTATTGAATTATTTTGATTAATTATCTGATTATTTATCATTTTACTTTCTGCTCCATACGTCCTTCTGCCAGGAGTCATTTTATGGTAATAGATCCTACAGTACAGTACAGTACAGTACCGTGTGTCTGATGTAAGTCATTTAGAGAGGATTCTAATCAGAATGCCAGTTGGGTGATTTTAAACCCTGTGATACTCACTCACCCTAACTGTCACTTCAACTCAGTGATGCCGTGCTCTACCCGCTGAGCTACAGAGGACCATCTCTAGACTATATAGACCTCATTTACTATACATCACCTATACTCCCATTTCCCCTGAAAACACACACACACACACACCGACAGACAGACAGTAGGTGCATGGCTCTTTGATGCCGCCCGTAGTGGGCTTGGTGGATTTTGTTTCACTCGTCACATGTATCCTTTCTGGCGGTGATGAGCGGTGGGCTTGGCTGCTATACCCAGTCTGCACTGAGAGAGACAGGGAGTTGGCCTCATCAGCGGGTAGTTGCTCTCTAAAACCGCCACCTTGACCTTCCCAGCCCAAGTCTTAGGTTTATCCTCTTTATCACACTATCTCCAGGCATTTAAAAATACTCCTGAAACTGGATGATTTAACCCGCTTTTACGCTGTTCACATCAAAACTGGATGGAGAAAAAGCTTAATCCATCTTATCTGTTGACTGTCAAACTGCTCCGGCTAAAACCTACTCACAAAAGACAACTAGGTCACCCAGGAAAAACAGAATTCCTGTTTACGGAAAGTTTGAAATCTGGTAATTGACTTGGGGAAGAGGTTTCAGGAGCTCTTTGAAATACTCCAGTCTGTAAATGAAGTGTTAAATTCTAACCCATAGTTAACAGTTACTATGGTAAATATGTTTGCTACTATAGCCTTGTTTGCTTGATTTATTTTCAGAAATGTATTTCCCCCTCTTAGAGGTGACTGTATATACAGTATATATTGTTTGTTTTTTAATGAAAGCAAGTGTTCTAAACTTCAATAGTTTTGTTCATAATCCAATCGGTCATACCGGTATGTGAATGCTTTACTTATAAACATATAGAATCAAATAGAAACGATTATTCAGACCATCTGACAGGCAAAATAAGAGTGATATCCTTCTGATGCTCCTCAACATGTAAAACAATCCAATCAACAACAAAAAAATGTGGCATCTTCTAGATGTTGTTTGAGATACCTGTGTGAGGAGACTTTCATCCTTTTAAGTTTTCCTGTCTTGTTTTACCAGCTATCAATAGACAGTGTGGCACTTGTATAAGATGCATGTGTTGGAGATTGTTGTCTGTATGCTTACTGCTAACTTCACCAGGCTTTTGATCGAACTGAGGACTTGACAACTGGCATATTCCTATAGTTCAATGATAGAATACCCCCTCAGTGTTTACGTCAATTATATACATCAGAGACAAGTTCTCGGTAAATGTTAGATGTATTTCCTGTTCGTGTTACAGCTCTATGATTTCTCTCTTGAGATGAAATGGGATCTAAACAGCAACAATATATTATATTCTCAACCTGCCAGAATCAATAGAAAGTTTTCTACCTTTTTGATCAACTTCTTTTTATGAAACTATACTCTGCATACATTGTGCATGTAAGTAATAGAATCACCCCGGTCCACTCTGCTTTGTGTCAGGGCTAAAATCACAGACAGTATCTATATCTTTGGCTAAAATGTGCTAATCTCTATGGCCTGTTTAACTTTTCCTACAACAAACCCTTGCCTGTCTTGTGGGCCTCAAAACAAATCTGACCTATAGGAGTGTCCTCAAAACAAATCTGACCTATAGGAGTGTCCTCAAAACAAATCTGACCTATAGGAGTGTCCTCAAAACAAATCTGACCTATAGGAGTGTCCTCAAAACAAATCTGACCTATAGGAGTGTCCTCAAAACAAATCTGACCTATAGGAGTGTCCTCAAAACAAATCTGACCTATAGGAGTGTCCTCAAAACAAATCTGACCTATAGGAGTGTCCTCAAAACAAATCTGACCTATAGGAGTGTCCTCAAAACAAATCTGACCTATAGGAGTGTCCTCAAAACAAATCTGACCTATAGGAGTGTCCTCAAAACAAATCTGACCTATAGGAGTGTCCTCAAAACAAGGCTGATCGATCCAACTCACTTTCGAACGTTGCTATGGGGACAGCCAAACAACGGAAGTGATGGATTCGACTTCCGCTTCATTTCCCTACTGCAGTGCGCCAGCAGCAAACTTGCCGGAGTAAATTATTTTGAAAAGTACATTTATAGGGTAAATAAGTGTATGTGTAATTTAATATTTATTTAATTCAAGTTCGCTAGACCTACTATTAGGATAGTTTTGTTGTGATAATAACGTTAGTTGTGTTGTGCCAGAGTTAAGGCCACCAATCCAATAACTATAATAATAAACTATAGGCTACATAACTAGAAAACGTTGGTGAGCATTCACACTAGAGGAAAGTTTATAGTTGATCGTTCTTCAGTCCTACGCCTGTCAATCAACTGATCAATACATTCTACTGCATGCAGACTATTACTAAGGTGTTAACACAAGACCATTCAGGAGGTCTCTAACGCAGAGATACTGATTTAGACCATTCAGGAGGTCTCTTAACGCAGAGATACTGATTTAGACCATTCAGGAGGTCTCAACGCAGAGATACTGATTTAGACCATTCAGGTCTCAACGCAGAGATACTGATTTAGACCATTCAGGAGGTCTCAACGCAGAGATACTGATTTAGACCATTCAGGAGGTCTCTTAATGCAGAGATACTGATTTACCATTCAGGACCATTCAGAGATACTGATTTAGACTCAGGAGGTCTCAACGCAGAGATACTGATTTAGACCATTCAGGAGGTCTCTTAACGCAGAGATACTGATTTAGACCATTCAGGAGGTCTCAACGCAGAGATACTGATTTAGACCATTCAGGAGGTCTCTTAACGCAGAGATACTGATTTAGACCATTCAGGAGGTCTCTTAACGCAGAGATACTGATTTAGACCATTCAGGAGGTCTCTTAACGCAGAGATACTAATTTAGACCATTCAGTGCTTCCAGGGTGTGTTCATTGCCATAGTGACAACTGCAAATAATACTTCAATGTACATGTAATCCTAATGAAAAATAATACAGTAACTTGTGTTCTAAATGTATCAATTCAACAACATTCGCTGTTTACCCTGCACATCTTTTACAGCATGTCATTGCCTCGTTGCTCATGTGGTTTGTAAGTGATTTCAATTTTTCTAATGGTTGTCAATTCGTTTGTGTCTTCTTTTTCACTGTGCTCATCTCTGTCTGTCCTGTGCAACTATTTGCAATGCATCAGTGCAACAATGTTGTCACAACCGGCCAAAAGTGATCACACCGATGTACATTCTTTCCTCAACTTTCCCGACATGCATTTTCTAAGCTGTAGGCCTGTTTTACATTCAGCAAGTCGTAAGGGCAATCCTGCTTCTTTCCCTGAATGGGCTATAAGGCCTAGTATAAAACATGATCAAAATAAATATCCTATAGATTTTGTAGCCTATAGCTTTTCCTGGGATTTCACGAGAAGAGGAGAGTCTTGCGTCCATAGCCTATAGCCTATTGCGCACAGGAACAGCTGGGAGAGAGAGGCTAGTGATGTATAGCTGAAGTAAGATGCTAAATATTAGCTAGAGATTAGGCCATTCAGGATAAATTGTAGGGCTATAGGCTAAATATTTACTTGTCAAAGTGAAAGAAAAACAAGTTAACAGATTGTGAAATGGCAGATCAGTAGTGCATTCCTCCAGGCTGCGCTCTGTGGTTCCAGGGCACTTAAAGCTCCACTATTGATTAGGCCTCGGCCTACATTTTTAGACCAAATTATTATACCTGGGCTACAACAACACAATGCAATGAGGAAAGTATTACTGTTATCAGGTGAATACACAAGTATTGTCGATAGGGTGTAAACTGTAATGGAGCCTAATTTGTGGCATCCCTAGCCGCATCCTCAGAGCATGTGCAGACCAGCTGGCTGGTGTGTTTACAGACATATTTAATCTCTCCCTATCCCAGTCTGTTGCCCCTACATACTTCAAGATGGCTACCATTGTTCCTGTACCCAAGAAGGCAAAGATAACTGAACTAAATGACTACCGCCCCGTAGCACTCATTTCTGTCATCATGAAGTGCTTTGAGAGGCTAGTCAATGATCATATCACCGCCACCTTACTGGCCACCCTAGACGCACTTCAGTTTGCATACCGCCCCAGTAGATCCACAGATGACGCAATCGCCATCACACTGCACACTGCCCTATCCCATCTGGACAAAAATAATACCTATGTAAGAATGCTGTTCATTGACTACAGCTCAGCATTCAACACCATAGTACCCTCCAAGCTCATCATCAAGCTGGAGGCCCTGGGTCTCAACCCCCTCCCTGTGTCCTGGACTTTCTGATGGGCCGCCCCCAGGTGGTGGAGTTAGGAAACAACATCTCCACTTCGCTGACCCTCAACACTGGGACCCCACATGGGTGTGTGCTCAGCCCTCTCCTGTACTCCTTCTTCACCCACGACTGCGTGGCCATGCACGTCTCCAACTCAATCATCAAGTTTGCAGACGACACAACAGTAGTGGGCTTGATCACCAACAACGACGAGACAGCCTACAGGGAGGAGGTGAGGGCACTAGGAGTGTGGTGTCAGGAAAACAACCTCTCACTCAACGTCAACAAAACAAAGGAGATGATCGTGAACTTCAGGAAACAGCAGAGGGAGCACCCCCCTATCCACATGGAAGGTACAGAGAAGGTGGAAAGTTTTAAGTCCCTGGGTGTACACATCACAGACAAACTGAAATGGTAAACCCACACTGACAATGTGGTGAAGAAGGTGCAACAGCGCCTCTTCAACCTCAGGAGGCTGAAGAAATGTGGACTGTCACCCAAAACCCTGACAAACTTTTACAGATGCAGAATCGAGAGCATCCTGTCGGGCTGTATCACAGCCTGGTATGGCAACTGCACAGCCCTCAACCGCAAGGCTCTCCAGAGGCTGGTGCGGTCTGCACAACTCATCACCGGGGGCAAACTACCTGCCCTCCATGACACCTACAGCGCTCAATGTCACAGGAAGGCCAAAAGGATCATTAAGGACAACAACCAACCAAGCCACTGCCTGTTCACCCCCAATATCATCCAGAAGGTGAGATTAGTACAGGTGCATCAAAGCTGGGACCTAGAGATTGAAAAGCAGCTTCTATCTCAAGGCCATCAGACTGTTAAATATCCATCACTAACTCAGTGAGGCTGCTGCCTACAATGACACCCAATCACTGGAAACTTTAATAAAGATCACTAGTCACTATAAACAATTCCTCTCTAAATAATGCCACTTTAATAATGTTTCATATCTTACATTACTCATATCACATGTATATACTGTATATTATATATTGCACCTTGCCTATGCCGCTTGGCCATTGCTCATCCACATACTTATATGTACATATTCTCATTCATCCCTTTAGATTTGTCTGTATTAGGTAGTTGTTGGGGAATTGTTAGATTACTTGTTAGATTTGTGTGTATTAGGTAGTTGTTGGGGAATTGTTAGATTACTTGTTAGATGTGTATTAGTGTGTATTAGGTAGTTGTTGGGGTGTGTAATTAGTTAGATTACTTGTTAGATATTACTGCACTGTTGGAACTAGAAGCACAAGCATTTCGCATTTAACGTCTACTAACCTTGTGTATGTGACCAATAACATCTGCTAACCTTGTGTAACGCTAACCATGTGTACCAATAACCTTGTGTATGTGACCAATAACATCTGCTACCCATGTGTATGTGACTAATAGCATCTTGACCATGTATGTGACCAATAACATCTGCTAACCATGTGTATGTGACCAATCTAAACCATGTGTATGTGACTAACATCTGCTAACCATGTGTATGTGACCAATAACATCTGACCATGTGTATGTGACCCATGTAACCATGTGTATGTGACCAATAGCATCTGCTAACCATGTGTATGTGACCAATAGCAACCATCCAATAACATCTGCTGACCATGTGTATGTGACCAATAGCATCTGCTAACCATGTGTATGTGACCAATAACATCTGCTGACCATGTGTATGTGACCAATAACATCTGCTGACCATGTGTATAAATAACATCTGCTAACCATGTGTATGTGACCAATAACATCTGCTAACCATGTGTATGTGACCAATAACATCTGCTAACCATGTGTATGTGACCAATAACATCTGCTGACCATGTGTATGTGACCAATAACATCTGCTGAGCATGTGTATGTGACCAATAACATTTGATTTGATTTTGATATGAATAACCGCTCCAACCTCCTGTTTTGTTTCCTGCAGAAATAACAGCACAGGCCTACAGACTAGGCCTGATTATGCAACCATGTTGATCAGTTTGGGTCTATTCCCTACAGTTTAGAAAGCCCAGAATGATACATGATCAGGCCACTCGTATGGTGTAGGCCTATTTTGTCAGGATGTAGCCCGGTGTTAAGAAAGGCCTACTATAGGAATATATAGGTGTATCCTTTCCAACTCCCCGCCCGTTAAAGAAAATAAGCCAATGTGTTCAACAAGCTTTTGTAGTCTGGCTTTTCCTGGGGCTCCAGAAGATTTAAAAGGAGTAGCCGTGACAGCGGAGAGGCAAGGTGTGTACTTGCGGAACAGAACAATGAAGACAGACAGCCTTGAGATGTAGCCTATAGCCTAAGTTAGAAGCCTATGAAGAATGTTATGATTGTTTTCAAGTGAGTGCAAAACTCGAGTCTAGTCTGTAAACGGCAGTGAATAGCCTGTCATTTGAATAACCGCTCAAAAGCCTTGCATTTTGAATGCATATTGATTTCGAAATAACTGCATCTAGCCTGCCATGTTGTTGTCATGCTGTGTTGCTACAATGCTGTGTTGTCATGTGTTGCTGCCATGCATGCTGTTGTCTCAGGTCTCTCTTCATGTGGTGTTGTGGTGTCTCTCTTGTGGTGATGTGTGTTTTGTCCTGTATTAATAGATATGTTTTTATCCCACATCCCCACAGGAGGCCTTTTTCCTTTTGGAAAATTGGTACATTTGTAAATAAGAATTTATTCTTAACTGACTTTCATAGTTAAATGAAGGTTAAATAAAAAAATAGCTATACAACAATTTGGATTGGACAACAATTTGGAACAGTTTTCTCAGCAGTACAGCCTACAAGGTCCAGGAACATTAGCAGGACAGTAGTATGGTGTATAAGACTGACCTATAGGAGTGTCCTCAAAACAAGACTGACCTATAGGAGTGTCCTCAAAACAAGGCTGACCTATAGGAGTGTCCTCAAAACAAGACTGACCTATAGGAGTGTCCTCAAAACAAGACTGACCTATAGGAGTGTCCTCAAAACAAGGCTGACCTATAGGTGTCCTCAAAACAAGTGTCCTCAAAACAAGACTGACCTATAGGAGTGTCCTCAAAACAAGACTGACCTATAGGAGTGTCCTCAAAACAAGACTGACCTATAGGAGTGTCCTCAAAACAAGACTGACCTATAGGAGTGTCCTCAAAACAAGACTGACCTCCTCAAAACAAGACTGACCTATAGGAGTGTCCTCAAAACAAGGCTGACCTATAGGAGTGTCCTCAAAACAAGGATGACCTATAGGAGTGTCCTCAAAACAAGACTGACCTATAGGAGTGTCCTCAAAACAAGATCTGACCTATAGGAGTGTCCTCAAAACAAGGCTGACCTATAGGAGTGTCCTCAAAACAAGACTGACCTATAGGAGTGTCCTCAAAACAAGGCTGACCTATAGGAGTGTCCTCAAAACAAGACTGACCTATAGGAGTGTCCTCAAAACAAGGATGACCTATAGGAGTGTCCTCAAAACAAGGCTGACCTATAGGAGTGTCCTCAAAACAAGGCTGACCTATAGGAGTGTCCTCAAAACAAGGCTGACCTATAGGAGTGTCCTCAAAACAAGACTGACCTATAGGAGTGTCCTCAAAACAAGGATGACCTATAGGAGTGTCCTCAAAACA
This sequence comes from Oncorhynchus masou masou, assembly GCF_036934945.1. Taxonomy (NCBI): domain Eukaryota; kingdom Metazoa; phylum Chordata; class Actinopteri; order Salmoniformes; family Salmonidae; genus Oncorhynchus; species Oncorhynchus masou. Next base: position 14,165,729 of record NC_088241.1, on the reverse strand, counting down.
AGGCTGACCTATAGGAGTGTCCTCAAAACAAGGCTGACCTATAGGAGTGTCCTCAAAACAAGGCTGACCTATAGGAGTGTCCTCAAAACAAGGCTGACCTATAGGAGTGTCCTCAAAACAAGACTGACCTATAGGGGCCAACCCTTTCCAAGCACCCCTTCCTCTTAGCCTAGCACATGCGGTTGTCTAGGAAACTTGCTATCCCAAAATGGAGTGTCCTCAAAACAAGACTGACCTATAGGGCTGCTCAAAAAGTAGGGTGTGAGCCAGACAAGCAGGGGGTTGCTATCTGGGTTTCTCCTCCCTCCCGCTGCTCAAAAGTAGGGTGTGAGCCAGACAAGCAGGGGGTTCTCGTCTGGGAGGGAGGAGGAGGAGGAGGAGGAGGAGGAGGAGGAGGAGGGAGAGGTCCATCTGTGTTTTAAAACAAGTGTCTTGCCCAGAGATAATAGTGCTGCTCTGGGTTATAAATGATGCATTTTGTTCTCTTGGACCTGATAATGGAGGTTTAAGGGAAGGGGGGGAAAGTTCATCGCTCTCTTATCAAGGCGCGCTGGCATTTCTCCTTCAGCTGTAGCATGTCATATCACATCTCTGCTCCTTTAGAGATGTAGCACCTTTTGTGGAGAGATACTGTACGTTCCATTTCACCCTCTATATGCTCCATGTGGTATATTCATTTGTATCCCATTTGGCACTTCTATAACCTGTTCCGTCAATAGCGATGGTTGTGATAGCTGCGTCTCTGAACTGACAGACATGGGGTTATTATTGAACGTTGTCACTACAGTCTCTTACTCTACTGTACACCTCTCTACATAGATTCACATGGTTTCAATTGTTACCATTTTATGATATCCAGTGAATATCCAGTGAATTGTTGTTTTTAAGCAAAAAAATATTACATTGGATTGTATTTTGTTTCCAATTGTTACATTCAAGGGATAGTAGGAAAGTGGTTTTATTATTTGAAATAATATTTAACCGTGGAAATAAGATTTATTTATGTATAAATACATAGAATGTGTATTGGCGACCAAGGTAAGGCTTAGTTTTAAGATGGTCACTGAAATAATATTAATGTTTTAAATGGCTACAGTCAAACCACTGTTCATCTGCAGCCACCTAACACTGTCATTTGTCATTTATGACCCTCACTGTAGAGAAATGATATTAAGTTAAATCCAAATTGGATGAAGTTCCACACCAGGAGATGTGAAGTACATTATTATATGGAGGAAAATTTGAATACAAAGTCTATCCATCATCATCCACTAGGAATCCACCATAGTGTTCAAACATTTATACATTGAGATTTTGTGGTAACATTTCTGTGGTAACATTCTGAGTCCCTTGAATGCCATATAGAAAGGGATACTATGGTTGAGTGATTGTTTACTACTGAACCTACTGCACCCACCATTCAGAACATACTTCACTGGCTCACATGGATTGAACTACGGTGTTACTGTATGTGGACTGTACCTATATAGATACCACTTGAATGGAGGTGAGGGCAAATGTTCTTCATTTTAAATAACAGGTCATGTTATTGGAGATCTAATAGTGGATTTATAAAAGAGGTGATGGGTTCAGGTTTGGGGTGTCTTTCTCTCGCTCTCCCTCTCTCCCACCCCTCCACCATCTATTCTTTAAATCACACCAAGATGGCACCCTGCCACTGAGACACTGCTCATTAGCATTCCGAGCTATGCCAGTGAAGAGAGACGCAGAGAGAGACGATGAGGTTCCCTATTCCTCTTTCTCTCTGTCCCTCTGTCTGCCATAACAGCAAAACAAACAGATGCCAGCGTGGAGCATCTTGGGTGCTATCTGAGGAGGATCTCTCCACACACAAAGGGACATTCATTGGGCTGCCAAGTATCAGTGGAGACCAGAGAGAGCAGGAACAGACCCCAGAGTCTAGCGACAGATGATGATCTTATCGAAGGGGGAGGGGGTGAGGGGGGGGGGGGGACTCTTTAGTCACATCATCAGTTGCCTCTTGCCCAGAACTGTGGCATTTCACTGTTGGGTGTTGAGCGACGTTGAGGGGGACAGAGCGGGGTAGGGTTTGTCAAAGCCCCCTGTACTGGAGCTCACTGAAGGCCACTCTTTCTTCAGGCCTTGTCTTTGATTTGTGAGAAAGGGTTCAATACTGTGAGTGTTTATTTTTTACTTTGTCATTAATATTTATTAAGGTAATAAGCAGAGTGAGAAGGTGAGAGTTTTGGCACTTGAGTTGTAGTCTTTTAAAATAGTCTCAGTACCTCAGAGAGGAAACGTTTGACAAAGAGTGTTCATTTTGGCTGGGCTAAAGATTTTCCAAAGGAGGCTTCTTCGCTCTGACCATCCAAAATAACATAGATATCAGGGAGTATAGACTGTCCACAGACCCCATTTAGATAAAACCAGTTGTCTGTTATCATAATGCATATCTATATATTCTTTATCTATAGATAGTGGACTCCTAAATGCTGGTGGCAAATGGAGAGATAAAGTATGAAGGCTTATTATTTTTCAGCTGGTGTTTTTGTTGAGGTCGGAGGATTGTATCTGCAACAGATGTGACACACCAGCTGGAAGCCAAGGTCCTCAGGCAACATTTGGTACGGGACACAAACAACTGGCACACAGACACTGTATGAGGACCTCGAACCTCCAATTGAATTGTACCCCCCTCTCCCTTCTCTCTCACACACCTACTACTCCCATCCCCCCATCTCGTACCAACCAGAGAGAGGGGAGGGGGAGAGAGAGACAGAGGGGGAGAGAGAGACAGAGAAAGAGAGAGAGACTACCCGCCCGCTGGGGATGGCTGTAGCTAGCGGTCGTTGTGTCAACAGGGCTAAACAGGAACTAGCATCCAAGTGGTTAAGGGCCTCGCTCTTATCAGAGGACAGACAGAATGCATCAAGCGGTGGCTGCATGCGCTCCTTCTCCCTTGCATCGCACTGAGGGAGCCTGCTGCCTCTGATGGTGGCCAGCTGTGCTCCAATGTTTAATCATTTCTCTCTTAATGAGCTTAGCCACCTTCCACCACACCGTCAGTAACGCAGTGGGCAACAGACAGAGAGGAGGAGGAGGAGAGAGATAATCATCCCAGTTAATTCTTCCACAAAATAAAGTTTAGTAGCCTGTCTGGACATACAGTAGGCAGTGGTGTCATTGGTATCATACAGAAAGGAACGTTTAGAGTATTGAGATGAGAATATTACTCTGTTTGATTCTAGTTTTGGCATATATGTGTACATTTTTCCAACGTCAAGTAATTGTTCAGGCTGTAATGTTCTTGAAATGCAGGTGTATTTTATAACAGAGGGTGTAGCTGATGGCATCAAAAGAGACTGAAGTATTTCTGAAAAGGACTCTTCCTGACTCCAGGGTGTGATTTGACCCAGGTGTGTGTGATCTTTAGGAAACAACAACAACGTAGCCTATTGTTAGCGTAGCCACCCGTCACCCAATGTTGTTTATGCATGAGAAGGAGCACATTAGATGAAAGCATTTCCATACAAACAGACTGACACAATAGCGTGTCACAGATACAAGGCTGATATTTACAGTATAGACCTCGTCTGAATAGGTCATTATATCACAGGAGTGTTATTATAAAGTTCAGTGATCATTTCACTTCACTCAACATGCATGGAAGACATGCCCAGAATACTGATTAGCAACAACATCAGTGCACATCTAGGTTCAAATAAGTGTTGCAAACTAAATGTATGGTTCATACATGTGTGGTAACTACAGTAAGAACGTATCAACTATGAGAAATACATGAATACCTTCTGGGTCTGTTTAGATTGTGCCATACTGTATATTACATTCACTTTACAGTAACATAGGCGGGAAGATTATGTGAAAATGTGCCTCAATAAAAGGGTGATAAGTTAGAGTGCTGAAGACAATCATAACACTTGGGTTCAGTCAGAGGGAGAGTAGACGTTCACAGGAAGATAGAGCAGATAGTGCTTGAGGGGGTTGAGGGTCTAAATCCTCCAACCAGGGCACTCAGAGGTTGTCAAGGCGACCAGGCGGAAATGTGCACTTGAGAGGCCTGCATGACTTTCCTCTCCCCTAGAAACCCAGCGGTGACCACGCTACGGCCCCAATTATCATAACTATTTGATTAATCACTGTCCCAAAAAAGTACACTGAATCTAAGAGATAAGATAGCGGGGGTGTTTTAGCTAGCTGCGCTAACAGTGCTATCCTGTTACACAGTTCATTAAGTGTAGCTGTGCACAGCACTAACAAGGGGCCTCGCTTCTTCCTGGATCAATCCGCTGCCTCTCTCGCTGCCTGCCAGTCACTGAGCCTGGCCCTGCGATGTCTCACAGAGATTATCTCTCGAGAAGACACCTTTCAGGCAGGGTTACCGGCCTGTTGTTTTGATTTATTTTGATTTGAAACCCTCCAACTGATGATGATGATGGATTCACTCCTGATTATTTTGGCTTTATAAGCAGACGGCTTAACCTGCACTGTTTACTGTTTTATGAACATGAGGGACTGTAGATGTATATGCATGAGGGAAAGAAATAGTAATCTGTCAATGTGCCCTTGAGCAAGGCACTTAACCTTCATTTGCTCCAGGAGTGCCATACTACTATGGCTGACCCTGTAAAACAACACATTCCGCTGCACCTATCTTGTGCATGTAACAATAAAACATATATTTTTTTTATGGATAATGGTAAACAAATAAATCCAAATACCAGGACACTTCACAAGATGGCCACAGTATCCCAGAAAAAGAAAGAGGAGCACTTTTGCAATGATCTTTGAGGTTTACTTAAGGACAAATGATATTAATGACTGTGTTTTCTAGGGAACTGGAGGATTTGTCTGACTGTTTTGAGATTCTTGGTGTTTTATGATATGATGAGCGTTTCGATGCTTGGTGTTTTCTAGGAGAGCTGGAGGATTTGGCTGACTGTTTTGAGATTCTTGGTGTTTTATGATATGGTGAGCGTTTCGATGCTTGGTGTTTTCTAGAGAGCTGGAGGATTTGGCTGACTGTTTTGAGATTCTTGGTGTTTTATGATATGATGAGCGTTTCAATGCTTGGTGTTTTCTAGGGAACTGGAGGATTTGTCTGACTGTTTTGAGATTCTTGGTGTTTTATGATATGATGAGCGTTTCGATGCTTGGTGTTTTCTAGGGAACTGGAGGATTTGTCTGACTGTTTTGAGATTCTTGGTGTTTTATGATATGGTGAGCGTTTCGATGCTTGGTATTTTCTAGGAGAGTTGGAGGATTTGTCTGACTGTTTTGAGATTCTTGGTGTTTTATGATATGGTGAGCGTTTCGATGCTTGGTGTTTTCTAGGAGAGCTGGATGCGTTCCACAAGGATGGGGAGCGTCGGATCCACAGCCGCCAGCAGCTCCCTGTGGGAACCACGTGGGGACCTTTCAACGGGAAGATCGAGATGAACATCGATGGCAGCGGCATGGTAGGTCATGCTTTTAATGTCTGTCTCTTTCTTTCACTTATTCTGTCAGAGTCACATTGTTACTGGGGCTGCTCTGGGAGCATGAAAAAACAGAGAATAGCACCAAATTATCTGTCACCCTTTTTCTCAAGACTTTGGTCCATAACCTAACCTTCACTTTGCTAAAAATGTAAAAAAGTTTGTGTTTTTAGTTCACCAGTCATCTGTCGTTCTTAGAGGCCTTGCCCGCCAGCCTACTAGCAAGTTCCTTCCACCAATACAATACAGTGAGAGTGAGTGGGTAAAGCCTAGTCAACTGGAAGGAGGAGGCAACCAATTCCCATGACAGTCGGACCCATAGAGTTGACTGTTCAGGGATCAAATTTCCCCTCACAAAAGGCTTTGATGTGCATTCATTTCAACCATTTAATCTGCATCTTTTACGACTAAACACTTTCATTGGTATTTTTCTTTAGTTAAGTCCAGACCCTCGATTCAATGAACTAACAATCCATTATATTTGATGTTGGTATTCTCACCCCAGCTTTACATCAATCGGCTGGCCCCTCTTGTCTTAAGACATCCCAGTGAAGTTCCTCTTTAACGTCTGGAAATATGTTGACCTGGTGCTCTGGTGAAACGACGAGTCCTCCAGGGTTTTGATATTTCATTTTCATTTGGATTAATTAAGAAAATTCTTATTAAAAATTGTAACCAATCTCACATTCATCCTGTTAAGAAACATAAGGAAAAGTCCACAAGGATTTTAGACTCAGAGGTCCTGCCCGTTCTCGTGGATTTCTTTAACGCTATAACTTTATTAAATCATTCTCTGAGCTGTTTCTGACTGTTTTCTAAGCTCCCCTCACCATTCTAAAGTCATCAATGGCTTTAAATATTTCATCTAACCATGAAATATGGACTCTTTGCGGGTCCAGGCCTGTTATCCTCAAGCAAAGAGTGATTCTAAGGATGAACACCTCAAGCCACTACTGTGCATGACATGCAAATATAGTTCTCTTCCATTTTTGCATGAATTTACATGAAAGGTGGGTAGCCAATGTGACAGTCTATTGCCCTCAGAGTGAACAACTCGTGTCAAATGCATCCTCATATGGTTGAGATGCAGTTATCAGAGTATGTGTACTAAAGGTTTCCTACATTTGTATACTTCCTAAAAATGAAGTTAAGATATAGGAACGCTGCGTGCTGAACTAACTACATTTTAAACTGCTCACATTCTAAGAGACTGAGCTGTTGGACAATATTGTAATGTTGTAGATTGTTAGTTACAGCCCTCTGCCTTCGCCTGAATCCTTCCCTGAGATCCTCCTATCTTCAGGAGTCTAACTGAGCCAGGTGCTAGGCTTCACCTGTAATGGCTTGTGGAGGGGTTACAAAGAATATAACATCTTCTCTCAATTAAAGGGAGAGGAAGAGCTCTCTGGCATATTGCCTTTAAGGATCTCTCCTTTCTGTGTCTATTCTCATGGGTACATATGCTATGCTTCACTGCTTGCCCTCCTCTCTTCTCTCTTCTCTTAGTCTCAGTCATCTCTCAAATGAGCTGCTGGCTGTTAGCAACTTCACACAATACATCATTAAAGCCTAGCTGAACTCGAGTAACGTATTTTGGTTTTATTGAGCTGCCTGTTTTACTGTGATACGAACATACATCATATTCACCAAACCTATAGATAAACAAGAAAGCTGGCAATAAATTCTCTGCTATTTCCATCAGGGACTCATCTTGCACTGCACGGCTTAATTTACCAACCACCTGGTCATTAAGCAGTTTTGCTTGTATATATACAGTAGTAGTGTAAAAAACCCATTGGCAACTTCCACAGAAAGGCATTTTAGCTCTTGTTTTCTACTGAGGGAGGAAAGGGACTTAGTTGTATTCTGCGTCTTAACGATATACTGCCATTTAAAGACAGAAACCAGCTCTAATGTCTCACCCAACTAGAGAAAGCCTTACGAGGTGAAATAAAATAGGGACTAAGAGAAAAGAGCAATGTGAGGGAGAAAGAAAAGAGAAAGCTGGGTAGTTTTGATGCATGTCAGACCAGCCTCGTGTTCCTTTACAGGGTCAGGAAGGCAGTATAAAGCATTTGAAGGCAGAAATAAACCCTGATTGTTTCATGGGTCTCTACTTCATTCACCCAAGAGGGGCTCTCAGTCATTCTCATGAAGTATGACCTCTAGGGACTATTAAATCTCTTCTCTCTGTGTTAGATTGTGAAACCACAGAGGTGAATGAGTTACCCAATGGCATGGCAGCTCTAAGGCATTAACGTCACCTGTCTTTCTCTCTCACACTTTGAAATCCAAGCTGGAAACACGTGACCTTCTTGTGTGATATTGATATGCCCTCGATGGAATCGAAAGGGGTCTTTCAGACACGGCACTCGCAGACTTCTGTATCTAGTCTTCCATGATGGTAGCATACATTCAAACTTAGCTAATACTGTAAGCCATGCGGTCTCACCACTTGAAAAAGTCCCAAGATGCAGAGATTCATTGTGATTATTCCATAAAGCTTGCACTTGTGGTGCTGCCTGTCTTAGTAGTAGCAGAGATTGTCAGGGCTGGTAGGTGTGTCATGTGAGTCTGATGATTACACCAATGAGGAGCGTAGTGTTCAGGAGTCAGAGGGGACGAGTGGTAACTGCATGCAAACTGTGTTAGCTAGCTGAGCTAAAGCCTAGGATTCAAGATGGAGGAGCTAATGCGATTCTTCATGTCTCAGGCAGGGTTTCTCATCACCAGTGGTGTCGTGGAGGATAAACACAGTTTATGCACCTTTTTTAACATTTTGGGAAAAGTGTTTACCCATTTATTGCAAGAAAATTCTTTGGTTACTGGTGTTACTTTATTCACGAGTAACGGCGGTCAGAGTTGACTTTTTTTTGGGGGGGGGGTTGAACAAAGCTAGATCAGCTTTAATATTGAGGATCAATTTACGGTTCTATAAATGTAATTGTGTGCATCATTTCTAATCCCCATGTTGTTTTTGTTTTACACTACCACCCCTCCCCTGATTGGAGTAAACTAACTAGGGCCGGGACGATATCAGTATCACAAGAGTTTTTTCCATGGCAAAAATGTAAACACAAAGCAGACCTAACTCCTGCTGTGTGAAATGTTATGTGTTATAGCTGAAAATAAATCAATGTGACTCTGGATGACAGCATAATGGGGTGGCAGGTAGCCTAGTGTTTAGAGCGTTGGACTGGTAACAGAAAGGTTGCTAGATCAAATCCCTGAGCGAACAAGGTACAAATCTGTTGTTCTGCCCCTGAACAGGCAGTTAACCCACTGTTCCTAGGCCGTCATTGAAAATAAGAATGTGTTCTTAACTGACTTGCCTCGTTAAATAAAGATTAAATAAAGGTGTAATAAAAAAAACGGCAAAATCGGCATTCAAAAATGACCGATTTCCGATTGTTATGAAAACTTGACATCGACCCTAATTAATCATCCATTCCGATTAATCGGTCGATCTCTAGTCTCTATAGGTGTACTGTGGGTCTGTTGTGACTCTCTGTCTACTGTGGGTCTCTGTGGGTCTACTGTGGGTCTACTGGGTCTTTGTGGGTCTCCTGTGGGTCTACTGTGATATCTATGGGTCTACTGTGGGTCTGCTGTGGGTCTACTGGGTCTACTGTGGGTCTACTGTGGGTCTACTGTGATCTCTATGGATCTAATGTGGGTCTGCTGTGGCTCTCTATGGGTCTACTGTGGCTCTCTAAGGGTCTACTGTGGCTCTCTATGGGTCTACAGTGGTTCTCTATCGGTCTCAATGTGTCTGCTGTGGGTCTCTGTGGCTCTCTATGGGTCTACTGTGGGTCAGCCGTGGCTATCTGGGGGTCTACTGTGATATTTATGGGCCTCTGTGGGACTGTGTGGCTCTCTATGGGTCTACTGTGGCTCTCTATGGGTCTACTGTGGGTCTGATGTGGATCTCAGAGGGTCTACTGTGGCTCTCTGTGGGTCTCCTGTCGGTCTGCTGTGGCTCTCTATGGGTCTACTGTGGGTCTGATGTGTGTCTCAGTGGGTCTTCTGTGGGTCTCTATAGGTGTACTGTGGGTCTGTATAGGTGTACTGTGGGTCTGTTGTGACTCTCTATGGGTCCACTGTGGGTTTCTATGGGTCTACTGTGGCTCTGTTGTTGGTCTCTGTGGGTCTACTGTGGCTCAATGGGTCTACTATGGGTCTACTGTAGTGCTCTATGGGTCTACTGTGGCTCTGTTGTTGGTCTCTGTGGGTCTACTATGGCTCTCTGTGGGTCTCCTGTTGGTCTACTGTGATCTCTATGGGTCTACTGTGGCTCTCTATGGGTCTACAGGGTCTCCTGTGGGTCTACTGTGGGTCTACTGTGGGTCTACTGTGATCTCTATGGATCTAATGTGGGTCTGCTGTGGCTCTCTATGGGTCTACTGTGGCTCTCTAAGGGTCTAATGTGGCTCTCTATGGGTCTACAGTGGTTCTCTATCGGTCTCAATGTGTCTGCTGTGGGTCTCTGTGGCTCTCTATGGGTCTACTGTGGGTCAGCAGTGGCTATCTGGGGGTCTACTGTGATATTTATGGGCCTCTGTGGGACTGTTGTGGCTCTCTATGGGTCTACTGTGGCTCTCTATGGGTCTGATGTGGATCTCAGAGGGTCTACTGTGGCTCTCTGTGGGTCTCCTGTCGGTCTACTGTGGCTCTCTATGGGTCTACTGTGGGTCTGATGTGTGTCTCAGTGGGTCTTCTGTGGGTCTCTATAGGTGTACTGTGGGTCTGTATAGGTGTACTGTGGGTCTGTTGTGACTCTCTATGGGTCCACTGTGGGTTTCTATGGGTCTACTGTGGCTCTGTTGTTGGTCTCTGTGGGTCTACTGTGGCTCAATGGGTCTACTATGGGTCTACTGTAGTGCTCTATGGGCCTACTGTGGCTCTGTTGTTGGTCTCTGTGGGTCTACTATGGCTCTCTGTGGGTCTCCTGTGGGTCTACTGTGATCTCTATGGGTCTACTGTGGCTCTCTATGGGTCTACAGTGGTTCTCTATCAGTCTCAGTGTGTCTGCTGTGGTTCTCTGGCTCTCTATGGGTCTACTGCGGGTCTCTATGGGTATACTGTTGATCTCATTAGGTCTACTGTGGCTCCGCTGTGGGTCTCTATGGGTCTACTGTGGCTCTCTATGGGTCTACTGTGGGTCTCTATGGGTTTACTGTGGGTCTTCTGTGGTTCTCTATGGGTCTAATGTGGGTCTCTATGGGTCTACTGTGGGTTTACTGTGGTTCTCTATGGGTCTACTGTGGGTCTCTATGGGTCTACTGTGGGTTTACTGTGGGTCTCTATGGGTCTACTGTGGCTCTCTATGGGTTTCCTATGGGTCTACTGTGGCTCTCTATGGGTTTCCTATGGGTCAACTGTGGGTCTCTATGGGTCTACTGTGGGTCTCTATGGCTAGGGAGTGATGGGCGATGCTGGGGGAGAACAGTGGTGCATTACAGTTGTCCAGCAGGACTAGCAGACAAGAGGAAAGAGAGAGAGTAAAACTTGTGGGGAAGAGCATGACAGGTAATCTAGACATCTGTAGGACAGAGACAGGGTCACATCTCCAGCCTTTATCAAAGAGGAAAGCAGATTTCACAGCTGATGGAAGGCCGTGGCAGCAGCCCCAGGCCACAGGGGTGCTGGGTTTGTTGCGAGGTACTGTAGCTATCCACACACAGCCTGCTGCTGCTACAGGGACCTGTTAACACACACACACCTCTGGTTAGACACTCCAACCAAAGTTGTTCTTCATGCTTTATCGGTGTTAGATGATCACACTAGGTCTAAATGTCCGTCCCTTTTTCCTCATGTATATATGTATATTGTCTTCAAAGAAAGAAAAATAAGTGGTACGTCAATCACGGAATACGTTGAACTGAATTCAGGTTCTCAGTGCATTGTATCAACCATAGAAATATAATGTGCTTTCATTAAAGTCATTTATCCCAGAAGGACTCAGGGACTGAAGTGTAAACAAAGTAATTGCCTTGGGTTGGAGTATTGTATAGTGTGTGAAGGGAGAGAAGAGAGAGAGAGGGAGAGGTCACATAAAGAGAGAGGAAGAGGCAGAGGGCAAAGAGAGAGTGTGTGAGAGAGAGAGAGAGAGAGAGAGAGAGAGAGAGAGAGAGAGAGAGGGAGAGAGAGGAGGGAGGAGAGAGAGGCAGAGGGCCCAGAGAGAAAGGCCAAGGGCCCAGAGAGAGAGCGGGGGAGGGAGGGAGAGGGCCCAGAGAGAGAGACCAGAGAGAGAGAGAGAGAGAGAGAGAAATCATTGAGCGAGAGCCCAGACAAAAATAGAAAGTGAGCTGCCCAAAGCTGCAACCCCAGCTTGTCAGTACCCTGTTTGGTTGTGTTCTGTTCTTCCCAGGGTTGGGCAAGGTTCTCCTCTCTAACTGATGGAGCTGCCAGCGCTCAGCCTCATCCTTCACTTCTCTCACTTCTTCCCCTGATCAATCAGACTATTAAGCTCCAATTACACCAGCCAGCCCCGCCACACAACCAGGTGAGCGACAAGCACATTCAGCCAGCCCAGCCCAGACACTCACGCCCAACCAGCCAACACTCCCAAATTAACCCAAATGAATAGTGACACTGAGACATAAATGTCTGCAATCGAGGGCTTAATGACATGTCTGTGTCGAAGCTATTGAGTAGCAGGTGTCTTAAAAGTAGTAATTACACAAAGCGGGACAGGATGTGAAAAAAGGCCCACGGCTGGGCCAGAGTAGGTCCCAGTGTTGTGGTGAGCTGGGTTCTGTCTCTAGGTGTTGATAATTGATACAGGCTAATAATAAGCTGTGGATTTGGAGGCCTGTCTGTTCTAGATGAGTGTTACAGAGGCTGGAGCCTCCTGCTCTATGCTCATAATGCTCATTATAAAGGTCTATTGTAAGGCCTGGTTTCAGTGACTGCTCATCATTTTACTTTAGTCCTCAGTCGGTATTGATACAAAGATATTTAGGACAGTGTACGTATTGAGGGCAACCCCTAAAACAGACAGAAAACATGGTATGTTTCTACAACAGGCAGGAGGCAGGTGAATTTATATCATTATTGGTCATATCCTGGGAACACTACATTTGTTATTCTTGTTCCTTATATATCAGAAGGAAAGAGACAATGTTTTTGTATATTGTAGGCTATATTGTCTGTACTATTTGCTCCGGTGTGATGTGTTTCTGAGTGGAGAGACAGGAAGACACATCGGGGAAGCAGCTGGCAGTGGAAATGTTGTCGCATGTGAAGCAAAGGACAGAGACAAATCCTGTGTCATGTTCTTAACAATAATGTGTGTTCGCGTTAAGATATTAAGACATTGTTTTAGTTTCAATCTACATTTCTGTCATGGATTTTGTGAGAAATATGTGTATTATATACTGCAACCAAGTGATTGAGGCTAGCTGCTACAGTATTCTTTATCGTATGTAGTATTATGTGTGTTTTCTGAGAAGAGTAAACTTTTGGTTGTGAACAGAGAGTCTTACCTAGAGAGTGGAGACAAAAAGGAAAATGACAAGATACTGTCCTAATTTGCACCTGGGAGAGAGGTGGTGTCTGTCTGGCCCAGGAGGGGTTTTATAGTGTCATTTAGAACAAGGTGAGAAATGAGGTCCTGCCGTCCATGCTCCAAAAAAAGCACCCAAAAATGATTCAAGCCATCACTCAGACATTTATCTCCTCCCGGTTCCCACCCTCTCCCGTCAATATGTTTATTGTTAGCTACCCCCTAAACTTGAACAAGTGGTGGCGCGGATTTTTCTGCTCCGAAATTATATTTTTCTTCTTGTCATTGCTTCATTAATCAAGAGAAGGCATTCTGAAAAATGTTTTGTTTTGGAGGCTGCAATCTATTTTTTGTGTGTGTGTGTTGTTGTTAATCTGCGCCCGTGGCAGGTTTCCCCTTCGAAACGCAGCGCTAAGCAGCGGTATCGCAGGCCTATTGTTGTAGCCTCTGTCATAGCAAGGAGAGCCTGATGCAGGCCTGGACGAGCCTGATAAGGAAAGAGGATTCAACATGGCTGGAAAGGAGAATCAGTGGGACTTGAGAGTGGAGTACGGATGGGGCAGACGCGCACACAGACGTCCGCGCGCATGCGGGTGTGCGCCCACACACATGTACTCGCGTGCACACAAACGCATACACACACTCACACGTAAGCATGAACACACATGCAAGCACACAAATCATCATCATCATCACACTGGCACATGCCCAGGCAATTATTTACAGTACAACATCCAATTACATATGCAAGAAGACACCCCATGAGATAGTAGTTACAGTACACCACCTCTCTGCTACTGCTTACTGGCAACACACTGACTGCCACAGCACCATACAGCACACTAAGAAGTAACCAAAAAACAACAATGTATTTGATTTCTTGTATATTGTATATAAAGTCAACCTATCCTTTCTGTCTGAAAGTAATACCCTCTTGGATGTGGTTGGTAAAACCAGACAATTATCTGCACTAACCGGATTTGAATTTCTATGTTGGACACACAAATAATTTTGGCACAAAGAATGTGGCTCCATCTAATGAAATAATGGCCCTAAATTTTAGGCTGGGAACCAATTTGTGATTGCATGCATCAATTATTTCTTGGGCTTAAACCAATATTAAGACTGGGGTCTCTTCAGATGGGTAAAATGGTAATTATCTGGCGGTCTCTCTGACATTCACTGCGCCCCACATTTCTATCAACACTGTTATTGACCAGCACACACATTAAAGAGTTCACGTTATACCGCATTATTTTGATAAAGAAAACACGTATTCCTCTGAATTCATCCCTCTCTCAGTCTAAACCATCAGCTCGATGACAAAGATCTGACAACAACGCTTGGTTAGGCATACTTGTGAGTCGAATGGAGACTAGGGTTATGACCTGTGTCAGACGGGGGTGTCCAGGCCCCGGCGCCATTGTTTGGTGTCTTTCTAAGCTCCTTTCTATGGCTCCTCTCTCTGTGCTCTGCTGGGATCCATCCTGTGGCCATGCCGCCATGCCGTGGTGTATTAGCTGTGAAGGGCTCAGTGCTGCTCAGTGCTACTGGGGTTGGGGCTGTTGGGGCTGAGCTCCACTGTTTGAGATAATGCATGGTTGACTTGATCTACAAGTGAACCTGACATTCTCCTGTCCTTACATCACCACAAACAGATATGGCTGGTCCCCAGATAAGGAAGGCAGAATTCACTGACTTGCTTTGTGCCTTGCAGCCCTGCTGTGATGGCTACATAGTTTGCTCAATCTCACTATACATACAGGGAATGGATCTGTACACTAAATGTTACAGTGAGAACAGACGCTTTTTATGTTGAGTTGGGGCTTCAAATAGATATGTCAATTGAGAGAGAGAGAACATACACTGAGTGTACAAAACATTAGGAACAGCTCTTTCCATGGCATAAGCTGACCAGGTGTTAAATCTACTTCAATCAGTGTAGATGAAGGGGAGGAGACAGGTTAAAGAAGGATTTTTAAGCCTTGAGACAATATAGACATGGATTGTGTGTGTGTGCAATTCAGAATGTGAATGGACAAGACAGAACATTTAAGTGCCGTTGAACGGGGTATGGTAGTAGTTGCCAGGCGCACCGGTTTGAGTGTTTCAAGAACTGCAACGCTGCTGGATTTTTCATGCTCAACAGTTTCCCGTGTGTATCAAGAATGATCCACCACCCAAATGACATCCAGCCACCTTGACACAACTGTTTCAAGCACTGGAGTCAACATGGGCCAGTATCCCTGTGCAACGCTTTCGACACCTTGTAGTGTCGACAAATTGAGGATGTTCTGAGGGCAATAGGGGGTGCAACTCAATATTAGGAAGGTGTTCTTAATGTTTTGTGCAGTCTGTGTATAACATTAAGTACAGAAGTGTAGAATGCTTATGCTCCTCAATAAACATAAACATAACAATAAACATAATCCTTGATAAAGATAATTCGACACCTGCTATGAACATGAACATTCAGGACCATTTGATTCATTCGGCAAGATATATTGCATACTGTAAAAGAAGGAAATGTGTGAAATTTGAACTTGATCTAAATCATTTGAAGCGAGGTACACTGTGTCTACAACACATCATAACCCAACAAGTACCCAATCTAGCGGAAACATTCATTGACATTCCTAAACCTTTGAGAAAAGTCATAGTGTATAACTTAGAAAAGTCAATATGAGCGTCTATGTCAATCGAAAGAGTAGATATCCATTAACATACACAACAGACCTCCATTGCAGTTGGAGGGAAAACAGAAAAGTGAAAAGAAGTTGAGTGGTGCCAGCTGCTTTGCCATCTGTCTCTGTCATGGCAGTACTTGTGATATGTTGAAACAACTTCCCTGAGAAGTGCTCCAGATAATCTGTGATTGTTTCCATTTGTGAACTCCTGAAAGTATTCTACATTACAGTGGGGACTAAAGTTATTTATGGTGCTGGTTAAAGCTTTAGAGGACTGACCATCATTCCCTTCAGCAGTCAACATACACACACACACACACACACACACACACACACACACACACACACACACACACACACACACACACACACACACACACACACACACACACACACACATACTCTGTCTCGTCTATAATTACCTAAAACATATGTTACAGTGCTTCATCATCCTTATCATTATGTTATCAGTATTGTGGAGAACTTTCAGTCCTAGACAAATATGCTGCTCATCCCACTAGAATGCATCATTACGTGCAGGCCCCATGGTCTGCTGGTCTACAGTAGGTACATGTATGCAACCCTGGAGACCGGGGTTCAATCCCCGTCTTCCCACTTTGTCTCCTCTTAATCTGTCTTCCCCGCCGTTTCTAATCTGTCTGAATAAAGCAAAAATGCCTAAGTAATATATCTTTAAGAAAGCATCATAACATGTAGGCTGCTTGATGTTTTCAGGACCCTTTGATGCCATGCCACTGATGCCATCCATTATTTATAGCATGCTGCCACCACATCACATCTCCCCACACGTAAACCAGGCCACTCTAAGACCCAGTCTGAAATTGCACTTTATTCCCTATATAGTGCACTACATGGGCCCTGGTGAAAAGTAGTGCACTATATAGGGAATGAATAGGGTGCCAGTTAGGACGCAGTCTAAGTCTCTATGTGGGGTTGGCCTAGGCTGGGCTGCTGCATTCTCTTTGCTCTTGGTTGTGGGGTTGGCCTAGGCTGGGCTGCTGCGTTCTCTTTGCTCTTGGTTGTGGGGTTGGCCTAGGCTGGGCTGCTGCGTTCTCTTTCCTCTTGGTTGTGGGGTTGGCCTAGGCTGGGCTGCTGCGTTCTCTTTCCTCTTGGTTGTGGGGTTGGCCTAGGCTGGGCTGCTGCGTTCTCTTTGCTCTTGGTTGTGGGGTTGGCCTAGGCTGGGCTGCTGCGTTCTCTTTCCTCTTGGTTGTGGGGTTGGCCTAGGCTGGGCTGCTGGTTGTGGGGTTGGCGGCTGGGCTGCTGCTCTTTGCTCTTGGTTGTGGGGTTGGCCTAGGCTGGGCTGCTGCGTTCTCTTTGCTCTTGGTTGTGGGGTTGGCCTAGGCTGGGCTGCTGCGTTCTCTTTGCTCTTGGTTGTGGGGTTGGCCTAGGCTGGGCTGCTGCGTTCTCTTTCCTCTTGGTTGTGGGGTTGGCCTAGGCTGGGCTGCTGCGTTCTCTTTCCTCTTGGTTGTGGGGTTGGCCTAGGCTGGGCTGCTGCGTTCTCTTTGCTCTTGGTTGTGGGGTTGGCCTAGGCTGGGCTGCTGCGTTCTCTTTCCTCTTGGTTGTGGGGTTGGCCTAGGCTGGGCTGCTGCGTTCTCTTTCCTCTTGGTTGTGGGGTTGGCCTAGGCTGGGCTGCTGCGTTCTCTTTGCTCTTGGTTGTGGGGTTGGCCTAGGCTGGGCTGCTGCGTTCTCTTTCCTCTTGGTTGTGGGGTTGGCCTAGGCTGGGCTGCTGCGTTCTCTTTCCTCTTGGTTGTGGGGTTGGCCTAGGCTGGGCTGCTGCGTTCTCTTTCCTCTTGGTTGTGGGGTTGGCCTAGGCTGGGCTGCTGCGTTCTCTTTGCTTTGGTTGTGGGGTTGGCTCTTGGTTGTGGGGTTGGCCTAGGCTGGGCTGCTGCGTTCTCTTTCCTCTTGGTTGTGGGGTTGGCCTAGGCTGGGCTGCTGCGTTCTCTTTCCTCTTGGTTGTGGGGTTGGCCTAGGCTGGGCTGCTGCGTTCTCTTTCCTCTTGGTTGTGGGGTTGGCCTAGGCTGGGCTGCTGCATTGTGGGGTTGGCCTAGGCTGGGCTTTCCTCTTGGTTGTGGGGTTGGCCTAGGCTGGGCTGCTGCGTTCTCTTTCCTCTTGGTTGTGGGGTTGGGCTGGGCTGCTGCGTTCTCTTTCCTCTTGGTTGTGGGGTTGGCTGGCTGGGCTGTGCGTCTCTTTCCTCTTGGTTGTGGGGTTGGCCTAGGCTGGGCTGCTGCGTTCTCTTTCCTCTTGGTTGTGGGGTTGGCCTAGGCTGGGCTGCTGCGTTCTCTTTCCTCTTGGTTGTGGGGTTGGCCTAGGCTGGGCTGCTGCGTTCTCTTTCCTCTTGGTTGTGGGGTTGGCCTAGGCTGGGCTGCTGCGTTCTCTTTCCTCTTGGTTGTGGGGTTGGCCTAGGCTGGGCTGCTGCGTTCTCTTTCCTCTTGGTTGTGGGGTTGGCCTAGGCTGGGCTGCTGCGTTCTCTTTCCTCTTGGTTGTGGGGTTGGCCTAGGCTGGGCTGCTGCATTCTCTTTCCTCTTGGTTGTGGGGTTGGCCTAGGCTGGGCTGCTGCGTTCTCTTTCCTCTTGGTTGTGGGGTTGGCCTAGGCTGGGCTGCTGCGTTCTCTTTCCTCTTGGTTGTGGGGTTGGCCTAGGCTGGGCTGCTGCGTTCTCTTTCCTCTTGGTTGTGGGGTTGGCCTAGGCTGGGCTGCTGCGTTCTCTTTCCTCTTGGTTGTGGGGTTGGCCTAGGCTGGGCTGCTGCGTTCTCTTTCCTCTTGGTTGTGGGGTTGGCCTAGGCTGGGCTGCTGCGTTCTCTTTGCTCTTGGTTGTGGGGTTAGGCTGGGCTGCTGCGTTCTCTTTGCACTTGGTTGCACTGGTGGAGGAGTCTAGGAACACAGTGGAGGCTTTGCTTGCTTCACCTCCTCCAGCGAGGGCAAGTCCCTGCTGCCGGCCTCTGATAAGTCCGCCCTGTCCCGGCCTCCAGCCCCAATCCAGCCCCCCAGTACTCCAGCCCCCCAGCCTTGCTAGCCTGGCACGGGGGCCACCAAAGCCCAAAGACAAAACCCTGTCAAATGACACCAGATGGATGAACAGCAGAAAATGAAAGTATTCCGTGAAGAATGCTGATTTGGTCGGTGGTCACATGGGTCTTCTATCAGCGGAGGCTTTGAGATAAAGAACCCAGATAAGACCAGAGGAGAGGAGGCCTGGACAGTGTCGGCTTCACAGGCCTGGTGGTCCAGCACATAGCAGTGTGTGTGGGTGTTTGTATGTGTCTGTGCGAATGTGTGTTTGTGTGTGTGTGTGTTTATGAGGCTGTCAAAACAGGAATATTACACCACAGGGTCGTCAGGAAACTAATTGGGTAACAAAGACCATTTCCCGTCCTGGAGCCCCATCTTTTAACAGTCCGTGTGCTGAGACTGTGATAAGGGAGTTCACGTCTAATACATTTAGTGGGGGCAAGTTCACCATCTTTATCTTATTTACCTACCTCAGTGTAAATATGGCCGGTCTTTAAAGGGGATTTATTAAGACCCCCGTTTCTCTAAAGTGCACGCGAGAATCAAACTGTTTCTGTGTCATAGGTATACAATCAAATGATTATGCAAATATCAGTAGGTAAGGATTTTTCCGCGGTTCAGGGTTGGCCAAGAGGGTTGTGCAAAACAGCTTCCTTAAATATAATGCTTTTTATTGCATCGTGATTTCTGACTTCACAGAGAAGAAATAAGAGTTCAAAGGAATGTATTAAAAATCCAAGGCTGTATCTTAAAGGGGCATTGAGGTTTATCCAGGCTTTATTCAAGCATCATCTTGCCTTGAATGTGATTGTTTGTCTTCACTGACTTCTGACTGCTCCTAGGTCTGTGTTTATGTGTGGAGGGATAGCTTGTGACCTTAATGGCTGATAGACTTTGTCTCTTCATGTCTTCTTTGAACAAAGGCCCCTCCGTGTGTTTATTCCTGTGTGTTTAAAGTGGAGCTGTCCGGAGTATGAGCCACCTGGATGGTTCAGTGACCCTGGGGGAACAGTAATGTACCATACAGGTGAACACATCGCTGGCTGTCGCTTCTCTATTATGTGCTCACATAGTTTCTCATGGCTCCAGGAGCCGAGCCCTAAGTTACATGCAAAGATCAAACAAGTCCCCAATTGAATTCAAATAGCGAGAACTGAGGCGTTCAATGTTATTTCTCTGACCGAAGCCAAACAGTAGGAAGACGTGCATGTACAGGATGTGTACCTCCTAGTCATTATTAAGTAGTGAAGCGTGCATTACAAATTCTACTTTCTCTTTCTTTATTCCCTACTTCAAAAAATGATACATAGGCTACACATTATATTCTGTATCTGCAACTTGCAGTTCATGGATTAACATGAATTTGAATGAAACGTCCACTTCAGCCAAACAACTGGTTGGCGAACAGGGACAATAGACCAGAACATGTCAAAGGCCCGTAGTCTGTCTGTTGCATTAAGGAGGAGATGATCATAAGATATTAGAGAGAGAGAGAGAGAGAGAGAGAGAGAGAGAGAGAGAGAGAGAGAGGACTTGTCTGGAGGGCTGGTAGATCTTCCACTACACTGGATGAGTTTGGAGTTGGAGCAGCTCTTACTGCCTGGAGGCTTGGGAGAATTGGAAGATGCTTGAAACTCATTGCTTTCCCTCACTCACTCCTTTTTTCTGACTGTCTTTCTCTGCCTCCCTGTCTTACTCCATATGTGGCTTTAGGTATGTTGTATTGTAGTGATCAATCAACATACACTCAATGTTGTATTTAAGACCCACAGTCACTTATAGTCCATATGTGGTTACAATCAGGAACAGATACATTCAAATAAGTAAGAACAGATAGGATGTCACTTAAATGATCAAATACTGTATGTATATTTCCCATGGCTGCCATGATCTACAAACTAAAGGCACAGCAATGGTAGCTGCCATTATAGCAACAACAATTAAAGGCAGAGTGATTGGTGTCCTTTTAAAGATTGCAGGAACAGCAGTGACTCTCAATTTAATCGATTTAAAAGGAAAAGTCAATTTAACAAAGTTGAAAAGAGAAAGATGTGGGGAAGGGGGGGGTAGAAAAGAAAAAAGCATTCTTTTGCACTCAAGCAGTAAACTAACTGCAGCACAGAGCGAGCACAGGGAGGGAGAAGATTTCTGCCGAATTATCTCCCACCTCACATTTGCTCTTAGGCAAGCAGTTTAAAAGCCAAGCGATTGAGCCAGTGATCCAATTTGAAATGCAGAAATGATTAGAGCAGCTTGCCTCATTTCATATCGAAATGCTCTGATTTATGACAGGGCAGCAGCCAAGATCTATCTCTAAAGGGAATTAGTGTCGAATTTTTGCATATTTCTGTTATTTAGTCTCCCAATAGCAGATGCTGCTGTAGGGAGAGAGAGAAAAAGAAAGCTACATGAAGGTACTGTATATTTATATTTGGGCAGATGTAACTATACTACCTTTAAAAGATGGAGAGAATGGCTTGAAATGAGACCTGAGAAAGGGATGCATTGGAAGCATTTCCCAGTTCATTTGGGATGTTGACAGATAATCATCTTTTTTTAGGGTTAAATTAAAGGAAAATATACATAAATATCCATATTCTGAATATAAGCTTTCTATACATGCATAGAAACTTGGAGATGGATTGAAAGAGAAAGTGTTTTGGCCATTTATTCGACAGAAAGACCCTGGCAAGTCATCCGTCCTTGAGGCTAAAGAAATATTAATATGGGAATGAGATAACGAGGGCTAGAGGAAAATCTCCTCTAATGAAATTTCCAGTTGACCACATGCAATTTGTTTCATCGCGGTGAACAACTAATTGCAATGGACGTTATCAAGGTGTGTGCTGTAGTATGCTGTAAATAGGTGCAAATCCTCTATCCCTATATACCTCCACCGCAGTAACATATCATAGAGAAACTAGACATAACACATCTATAAGCTTTTCTGCCCTTGTTTTTTCATATAAAGGGCTAACCCCTTATATGGACATGACACATCAAAACTATTAGTGGCATGTTGTTCAAAATATAAACGCTTGGGCCAAGCGCTGTGTGTGGGAGTGAAAAACACAGAGAGATGAACTGAAGGAAAGGACCCTGCTGCTTCTTCTACTATTTACAGTGTTTTTCACTGAAGAAAAAACAAACAATATTTATACTGGACTTAAGGACTAGTTTCATTTAAGAAACGGAATAAATATTATTGAAAAATAAAAAAATGAAATTTGTATTTTCAAAGTAAAATGCTATAAATAAATATTTGCATTTGTATTATGATTAAGAGCACATTTAGTCTTTCATACTGTAGTGTTTTTAATCCATGGCTACTGGATATACAGTGGACCTTTTAAGCAAAACAACAAGTAGAATATATCGTAAAGATGCTCAGACTAAAACGGGGTTTGATTTCTCTACAGTTGGGGATCAAGACTGATACAGTACTACATTTGTGACCTTGGTAGAAAAAAACGAAGGGAAAAAGATGAGGAAGGAATCATTCTCACCAAGGATTGATATCGATTTCCCCTGGCCTGACCGTGAAGCGGGTTAAGAGTTGCCCAGTGGTGGTGAAATGGGCAGTGGTGATATCATTAGCTTGTTTACACAGGAAACCAGTGAGTTAGGAGGAAGCTGAGTGTCACAAGCCACTTTCTTCCTCACCTCCTTCAGCTGATCTGAGGATCATGGTATCAAGGAGGGATTAGTAGCGACTTGGGATTTGTGTGATTGGTTAATTTATTGCGGTGATGGCAGGTCTTTCATCTATGGCAACATTTAATCAGCCCAGCCACAGAGGCTATTACAGGTTAGCTCCTTTCTGGAGTCAGTCCGGCGCTGCCATCAACTCCATCACAATTCCCCTGAAAATTCCAAATTATCTGGAACAGGCTTTAGCTTCTCAGTAATAAAAATTAGAACAGATTCCTGATAGAAGCTTTTCCTCACACAGTGCCAATTATAAATAGCTCGGGCTCTGCCTTTGGAAGGAAGAAGGAAAAAATCAAACTATGAGAGATGTGCAATGGAACTTATCGCACAGCCCCTGCTCTTCGCTCTGATCCAAATCCGTGTGGCTGAAAATTTATATTAGATTTTATCACAGAGGCCTAAGTCTAGAAAAATCAATGAAGGTTATCTTTTATGTTGCAGCAACTTGTGGAAATATTGATTTTCATTTTATAGCGACTTTGGAGCATCATTTTGTAATCACTTCCTCGCTGACTACACTGTTTTGGTAACTGTATCTTTTACACGTTGGTTGAACGGTAACAGGGCTCAGAAAAAAAACCTGGGAGAGTATTGAAACCACTGGAGTGAGGAAACAGGGTGGACAAACCACAACACACCATGAGGAGGAAGGGTGGATGGTTTTCAACACTTATCCATGACATTACTTTATAAAGTGACACATTTTGTCACATTTATTTTCCATCTAATTTACTGTAGCTACTTCAAATGTCCCTGTTTTACTTTATTGAAGAAAAAACATTTAGGGACCGAGTTAATTGTCATACATTTTCAAATTTAAACATGACCATTGTTTAATTCTGATTGAATTAATACATCCACCTATTTTAATTTCTGTGAATGGTGAAACACTCTCTTAATCACTGTCAATAAAATGCGGAGACCTCTGATCCGTAGACACTGTAGAATAGCTAGTCTTAATATTAGTCTGAATGAAACCGTATTGTATCTGGCTTTGGATTTTAAAGCCGGTGGTGTTGATGTTGTAATATCCAATAGGGGTCAGTATTATTTGCTGTTCTGAATACATTTATTCATGAGGAAGTGGAACAGGACAGAGTCACTGTTGTACGTCACATTCCTTAGTTGTGATTGGTAGTTAGAGAAAGGGGTATGTTTTTATTTTGTATACATCCCTCTTACTCCACTCTTTTTTTGTCTGAAGCTTTGACGACAAATGTACTGTATTTACTGTATCGGAAGAGGGCGTTCATTTAAGGCTAAAATGCTCCTCCCCTTGGTGACATCGTTGTGTGTTATACCCAGAATACAGCTTCTCTACATTCCTTTGTCTGAAATAGTTCAGAGCCCCAACATAGTCATTATTTCGAGTAGTACATTTATATGAATGGCTCATATAAATTTCAGCAAAATAAAAAATACAGCTATATGATAAATTGACCATTATTTTGATAAATGTATTCAGTTAATTTATTAATTTACAATTGGTTATGTTTAGTTTTACAAATAAATTATGTTATGATGATTTTGACAATGAATCGTTATATTAAGAAATCACATTGAGAAAAAAAATGTAAAAAATGTAAATAATTCAAATTCAAATACAATAATAAAGGAAATGTAATCCAGTAAATATGTTTTCTTTCTTACAGTATTTCTAATGTTGAAAACTATACCCATATATTATTATTACTCTCTCCCTGGTGAGAGGCAGTGTAATATAGTGAATTCCCAGAAGGCCTTAGAGACTAGACAGACAGGAAGAGGGGAAGAAGAAGCCTCACACAGCTAAATAAGAGAGATGGCCCCCAGTCTGGAGATCTGACAAAGGGTTAATCCGATTCTCATTTTAGATAGTCGTCGTAGCAACAATCAGATCCGTCTCCTTTGCTCCTTTTGACAGGGTTGTAAGATTTACAGGTTCGCTGAAGATATGCGACTTTATTGTCAGGCTAATTTGAGATGTGAAATAGAGGACGGCTTAAATGACGGAGGTCTCTCTCTGTTCCTCTGCCAGGGTGGGATAAGATACCTAAATATTAAGGAATGAGAAAATCAACAGACACAATGTGCTGTTCACTAGGTTTTTGATCCGTCTGACTGGCACAAGTCCACCATTGCTTCGAGCTGCTATGTAAGAACTAGAGTTGAGGTTTTCTTTTCATTTTATACATATTGTTTCATTTGTGTGTGACAGACTGACTGAGATCAGAGCCCATATGCTGTCTACACTTTAGTTATTGAATGTAGCCGACAATATTTCTGTTTTCTCAGAAAGAGAGAGAGCCCTCTAATCCTCAGTCACTACTAACAAAATATTTCTGTGTGTGTGTGTGTGTCTAAACACTCCTTCACCTGCATTGCGTAATAAATCAATCTTTTGTGTGTATCTGTGCCAATTCAGACCTTTAACGTGTGAAAGTGGCCATTGCATTTATCCTTGAAAGGTTGTTGCTGCCTTTCCAAAGAAATATCTGAAACACATAGTGACGACTTGTGCTTTTCTGTTGCATTAGGCAGATGGATGGTGTCTCATGGCAGCCTGTTTCAAATGGAAAAATAAATGAAGTGTCGAGAAGAGATTTCACCCCAGACCATTTTCTCTTAGCTAAACTATTTCTGTAACACCCTAATGAAGGAGGGCCTGGGGGTTAAAAAGTAATGGCCTTGAAATACTGACATTTTGCCTGCGAGCAATAGGCTACTGTAACGGCTGCCCAAGAAAGATGCTTCTACCCTGTCCATGAGCACTGAAGATCTACTCTTGGCTTTCATTACCCTTTGTAAAATAAAAAAATAAAAAAGCCATTTAAAAAATAAAATAGAATAGAAAATCATATGAAAATAAATAGAAAGGCCTTTCCAATCTGACCGAGCCCTCTCCATGTCTGGTTGTGAATACATTTAGCTGGGGCCACAGTATCTATCTCCCTGTTTTCCTTCCATACAAATAACTTAAAGCACCAACACTTGACCCGAGCCCAGAAGAAAAATGATGTTACACATTCAGAATAATTTGCCGGCGTATTATAAGACGTAGCCTCAATCGCCCTTTGAAATAGATACTGATTCTTTAAATTCTACCCTGGCTGTTTCAGGAAATAGTGAGATCCCAGCGATAGCGCAGCACAATGTGCCTAAAGTTCACTCCTGAACACTCGCCTCCTTCACTCTAAAAGTCATCGGCATTCTGGCCATCCGAGATCTTCTTAATCTGGGAGATCTGATACTGTATCATTGGGATCATAGGGACCAGGTTTTAGCAGTACTGTATGCCCCCCCCCCCCTCCAACCACTCTCATACCCCAACTGCCCCCACCACCTTGATCCTATTCCTCTGCCCCCCCCCCTCCCTCCCCCTCCCTCCCCCTCCCCCAACCATCTCAATTCCCAAATCTTCTCATTGCGGGGAGAAGAAGAGGACCTACTAGCTTATAGAATGACCCTGTTTATGTCTTGCAGAGAAGAATAGGAAGCATAACTTGGTGGCTATTATTAATTATTGTTTGTTTAATCACCAAAATAAGCAAATGATTAGTGTTTGTTATCTGTCCCTGTCCAGAAGATGAAGAGCTGTGTGCCGGTGGTGCTCAGCGCGGGCCCCAGGTGGCTGCTGGATGTGACTTGGCAAGGAGCAGAAGACAACAAAAATAACTGTGTGGTGTACAGCAAAGGTAAGCTCAATCTCCAGACTGTTGTATACAGTCTGTTATCTCCCTAGCAACACCACAGCAGCCAAACACACGGTCTGACAGACAATTCCCCCACTTAAGTTCTGCTGTATGTCTGTCTCATTGTCTTTCACTCGAAATATATATATATTTTTACATCCCTCTGAAGTCATTTAGTGTATCAACTCAAAAGTCTTCATTAGGAACGGGAAAACAACATACAAGACACAAAGTCAGAGGTTTTCGATTTCACGAGGTAAATATATTCCTTCGCTTTTTGTACACAGTCTGAGTGAATTCCTCTCTGTTCACAAATCACAATTCCCCAAAATTATTATGTAGACGATAATCTGAAATTTGCTAATGGCATATCTCTCTTTTTATGTAATGTGGGGTTACTGGGTGTGACCGTAGAGGTTGTTAGTCTCCAATCACACTGAAATAAAAATGAGGGATTTAGTTGCTGTCTGATACAACTAGAATGCCCTTATTAGGCAAGCTCAAAATGGCTGCCCTCCATAGTTCATGATTGGGCTTCAGGTTACTGATTGTAAAATGCTAATACGGCACACTGACAGTAGCATCTTCAGACTTCAGTCTTTATGAAAGCACTGTGCTGCTGACTGGCTGCTGCAGCCCATAATTGGGTCTTGACGGGTGTATCCAGAGACACACAGGCACATAAATAAGTAAATAAAGATGCTTGAATTCAAAAGGGATGCAAGAAGTGGTTTGTATTTATTCCGTTTTCTAAATGATTACCCTGTGAGTAGACTCACGAAGGAGCTGAAATGGAGGTTCTTCCCCTCAAAGTGAATCAGAGCGGGAACTGGGATTTGCAGCCCGGATTTTCTTTCGGTCTCCCAATTCTCATCTACTAATCACTAGACTGCACTGGGGAGTTATCCTCTTAACCGGCTACTTAACTTTGTGCTCTTTATCACCAAATCATTCAAGTTTATGATAAGCTGTTAAAGGAGATTATGCACTTCTTTAAAAATCTCCTAATCTTTTTGCCAGGAGACTGAATATATGAAACAAAAAAGGGAGTAATAACAGGATTTGGTCTCGTTTTGTTAAGTCTGTCATTTCCCCTCGCCGTCTTCATAGTGATTATAGAAGCCATCCCAGATGTAGTTGCAGTACTGCCATCATCTCACACAGACGGACGTTATGGATCTGTGATCACCTCTGTAGCATTGTCCTTCATATCCCCTTGTTCATAGCATCTAGTTGACCCTTATTCAATTAGAAAAGGAAGTGATGTGAAAGTCGGACCAAAAAGAGGATTCCCCCAGTGAGAGCCGTGTGTGTTGTATTAGTACAGAGCTGCTAAACCTTTCTCCACAATCACACGCCTGCCAAGCCATAATAGACGATACAGAGGGATAAAATGCAGAAAAATAGAATTAATTTCAATTTGGAAATAATTGTATAATATTTGTCACCTTACTGTGTGTAGTCATTTTGAGACAATAATTGCAGCTCTAAATCTGTAGGCCGAGACAGAATCAGCATCCATACAGTTTTTCTATTTCTATGGCCCCAGACAAACTCTGTCTAGTTATTGTATGTATGTGGCCCCAGACAAACTCTGTCTAGTTATTGTATGTATGTGGCCCCAGACAGAATCTGTCTAGTTATTGTATGTATGTGGCCCCAGACAGAATCTGTCTAGTTATTGTATGTATGTGGCCCCAGACAGAATCTGTCTAGTTATTCTATGTATGTGACCCCAGACAGAATCTGTCTAGTTATTATGTGTATGTGACCCCAGACAGAATCTGTCTAGTTATTCAATGTATGTGGCCCCAGACAGAATCTGTCTAGTTATTGTATGTATGTGGCCCCAGACAGAATCTGTCTAGTTTCTATGTATGTGGCCCCAGACAGAATCTGTCTAGTTTCTATGTATGTGGCCCCAGACAGAATCTGTCTAGTTATTGTATGTATGTGACCCCAGACAAACTCTGTCTAGTTATTGTATGTATGTGGCCCCAGACAGAATCTGTCTAGTTATTGTATGTATGTGACCCCAGACAGAATCTGTCTAGTTATTGTATGTATGTGGCCCCAGACAGAATCTGTCTAGTTATTGTATGTATGTGGCCCCAGACAGAATCTGTCTAGTTTCTATGTATGTGGCCCCGGACAGAATCTGTCTAGTTATTGTATGTATGTGGCCCCAGACAGAATCTGTCTAGTTATTGTATGTGTGTGGCCCCAGACAGAATCTGTCTAGTTATTGTATGTATAAGGCCCCAGACAGAATCTGTCTAGTTATTATGTGTATGTGGCCCCAGACTGAATCTGTCTAGTTATTGTATGTATGTGGCCCCAGACAGAATCTGTCTAGTTATTGTATGTATGTGGCCCCAGACAAAATCTGTCTAGTTATTCTATGTATGTGGCCCCAGACAGAATCTGTCTAGTTATTCTATTTCTATGGCCCCAGACAGAATCTGTCTAGTTATTCTATGTAAATGGCCCCAGACAGAATCCGTCTAGTTTTTGTATAGAATCTATTTAGTTATTGTATTGCTATGGCCCCAGAGATAATATCTGTTGTCATTGTACAACATCTATTTACTTGTTCTATTTCTATGGCCCCAGAGAGAATCATTCTAGTTATTGTATTTCTATGGCCCCATGCAGACACCAGACAGTACAGAATGACTCAGTGATGACTCCCTCTCTGCATGAAGCAGACACACAGACACACAGAGCCATAGGGCCTCAGTGTTTACATCTCTCCCCAAGTGTTGCTGTTTGTCTGTTTGTCTGTTTTGAGCTAAGAAAGGCAGTTGACTTATGGTAATCAGTGGACATCTCAATATACTGCATGTTCATTGGTTCTCACTGAATATGGCTACTTGGCTCGTGTTCCAATCATCTTGGCTTTCTTGAGGAGTGCCTCAACTAGAGTTGGCACTGTGTTTCACCCTTCCATATCGTAGTTTATTGTTGATGATCTGAAAGTAAAATCTATTGTCAGTGTGCTATGGCTACCACTGAATGTTCACGATCTTCAACCATTGACATTCTATGGGACAGAGAAAAAGAGAGAAATGATTCCCAATGGACTGATGCAGTCCAACAGTGTGTAATGTATAATACATGCTAGTTCACCGTGAACAAGAACTATGTGGGTTTGGTGGAATCCCCATTGGGCTGCCCCGGGCGTCCAGCAGAAAACACACTACCACGGTTACCACATATCTACTATCTACCTGGTTCTACTGAATGTCCATTTAAAAAAAAATGGTTTGCCACTCACTGTCTCAATCATTTTGTGTTGTTGATATTGACAAACAACACACTGCATAATGAGACATTTCTAAACCTACATTTCCACTGAGAGTTTACCCTATCAACTACGGCTATATACTGTAGGTTATTATGTCTATGTTTCATATGGCCATAGTTTGTGTTCAATATATATTACTTTAAAATAAAGAATGTCTACCAATTCCCCCTTGAAGACGTGATCATATAAAAAGTGGAATAAACATATCTGTTTTTACCAGGCTGTCTTTCTATCAGTAGCACCAGAAACAGTAAGCATACAGTGCTGTTTGTTTTACATTAGCCTCCCATGCAGGCATCCAGTATACTGTAGGGCCTCAGCACAGAGCACAGCAGTCAGCCATTACTAAAACTCTCAACCTGACTGCTGCACCAACTCATTATCGAGAAATCCACCTGGAACCTCCACAATGCTCCGCGCCACACATGGACAGTTTCTCTGAACCACTGACGTTTTCTAGAAACAGGCAGCGAGTCAGTGGAGTAATTACACGTTACAGTAACGCAGAGGGAGGGAGGGAACTGGGGGAGAATTGGTCGAGAGATAGTGACGGAGCGACAGGGACAGGGAAAGAGGGAGAGCAAGTCAGAGAGGGAGGATATCAGTGGAGAATTGGTACATTTGATTAACAATATGGAAGTGTTTTATTAATTTAGAAAGGAATGCGTATTATTTAATTGCATCATTTCTGGGGTGTTTTCATTATTCCACTATTGAATCAAAAGAGTGGCGTTCAGTAATTAAAACAAAAAGAAACAGAAAGAAGAAATGGGACAATATATAGAAATATAATTTCAGGGTCACTCCTATCCACAATGTCATGAAATACACTACCGCCATCATATAACACTGCTTTGAATTGATTTATTGATTTATTCTTATTTTTTGCCTTTTACAGAGAGAATAACTAAACATAATGCAGAATGCCTCCCATACCGGACTTTGAATCCACCAATCATTCTGCATGTGTTACAGTTCGTCAGATTTCTTGGTACCTACTGTCCACACGTTACATGAAATGTATATCATCATTACCAGTATGACAGTAAAGTCAGTATGGCTGTATTCAACTCAGAGCTCTCCTATTGTGCTCCACCATTATCACCTGATATCTGAGCCCTTAGAAACTCACCTGGGCTCTGCCTTGATATTATGTCCTATTATTCTAAGGTCACCTGAGTTTTTCTAACGTAAGCCTCTTAAGCGGACCACATTCAGATACAGCATGTCCAATATGTCTCTGGAGAAAGTCGGCCATTGTTGGAGTGGAAATTGACCAATGTACTGGAGCGTTTTGCATAAGCCTATACGTTGTAGAATTAGACTGTAACTCACTGCTGTGTCTTTCTGTTACTTCGTGTTCACTAAGTCCTCGCCATCAGATCGCTTTTCTCACTCGTCCGTTGTTCACACGCTCTTAGCCAGAGACCTGGTGAACTTGCGGGACATGGCTAGATCTTTTTAGATTCACTTCTCATCAACTGAAACCTTAACTGCCTTTCCACAGTACTTTTGAAATTGGATCTGATTTTTTAATATTCTGTCCAAAACAAAATAGGGAGAATTCAGAATAAGAACATGCTTGGTTTAGAAAGGGGGAAATATATTGTCAAATCTGTTTGGGACTGCGGGAGAGGAGAGAGAGTACTGTAACAGTTCAGATTGAATTGTTCATTTCAACCCTCCCCTTTAAAACGACTGAGGCAAATAGGAGGTGCTGAGGTTATTATCTGTTATCTGGGAACATAGGGAAATAGTGACTGAATAATAACTAAACAACTGACACAATGTCAACATTTCATTATCAGTGTATTAAAACAAAATTGTACCCTAAAGGAGGCCCCACCACAGCTCAGAGCAGCAGAGTAATTATGTTTAATTAAAATACAACAGAGATCAACAGAATCGTTTTCATTAGGAAATTATTAATGATTCCGCGGCAACAATAATTGATTGCACTGAGCCAGGCGATAACTGCACGGTCAGGCTGGAGGGAGCGGAGGGCTCAGACTGTACCGTGGCTGTAGTGTAATATTAACTGACTGTGTCACTGTGGCAGGCAGGGGTAGAGTAAGACTGTAAGACTGGACTGGAGGCTGGTGATGGTAGGGAGCGGAGGGCTCAGACTGTACCGTGGCTGTAGTGTAATATTAACTGACTGTGTCACTGTGGCAGGCAGGGGTAGAGTAAGACTGTAAGACTGGACTGGAGGCTGGTGATGGTAGGGAGGGGAGTGCTAAGGACAGCAGACTTCATTATATAGAATGTGAGAAGACTTAGCATCCTACACATCATGTGTAAGCACACAGACCGAAATGCACACACACGCACGCACACACACACACACGCACGCACGCACGCACGCACGCACTCACACACACACACACACACACACACACACACACGCACGCACGCACACACACACACACACACACACACACACACACACACACACACACACACGTTTGTTCTTGCTTCATTCAGCAGAGACAGTGAAAGACAGCCCAGACTCTTCCTCCGAATGCCTTTTATGTGCATTGTTCCCTCA
The DNA here is from genome assembly GCF_036934945.1 of Oncorhynchus masou masou. Lineage (NCBI taxonomy): Eukaryota > Metazoa > Chordata > Actinopteri > Salmoniformes > Salmonidae > Oncorhynchus > Oncorhynchus masou. Next base: position 14,133,793 of record NC_088241.1, on the reverse strand, counting down.
CTGTTGGTGGAGGCAGACTGGCGGGCGGCTGGCCTCCCCCAGCAACACCACACACACAGACACCAGACACCAGGCTCTGTCTGTCACAGCCCCCACTCTCTGAACATCCACCACAAACAAACCACAATACACAGACGAGACAAGACATCACCCAAATTAGGATGTTTCCACAAACTCTCATAAACCTAATTGTGACACACAGAAAAGACAGAAGAAAACAACAAGTGAAAGTGATGGGCAGCACTGATGACAAACAGAAGAGAGGAGAGGCACGCTGTATGTGTTTCATCCATCACTCTCCCCAGTCAGGCACTATGTTGTCGTTGCAGTAGAGGACAACACAGACAGACGGCCGCGCGTCCTTGTATCAATGCCACTGAGGGTGTCGTGTCACGCTAATGAGCGTGTAGCCTAGCTGGCCGCTCTCCCTCCCTCCATAGCAGGAGGGTTTGACTCACTGTGCCATTCACTCTGCATATTTAAATGCCTTGTAAAGCTTAAGTAGACCCACTTTTCCATGTCAGGGCAGCGTTCAATCCTGCTGTGCCCATTAATTATGATACCATTGTGCTCCGGTGTGGCTAATAAGAGTGATGTATTGCACCCTTGTGGCATTATAATCATGTCTAGTGAAGTACCTGGACTGTCTGAGCACTAGGCTTCTCTTTAGAGCACTTGGGTAAAAAGAGGCAGTTCTTCCAGCCTACTCTCCTCTCCTGTCCAGGGTCGGTTAATGGGCTTGTTCTGGAAAGTGGGCTGTTGATTTAGCTTTAGCATAATTGTATAATCGATGATGAGAAATGCCTGTGTATCGATCTGGGGGAAGCAGATGGAGCTGTCTGTCTGTGAGCCCAGCAGGGATTTTAAAGCTCTTCCCTGAAAGAGGTCCTGAGGATAGGAGATGTACAGGAGGAAACAGGGTGTGACTTTCAGACATAAAACTATTCCTTGGACATGAAAATAATTGCCTGCGAGGTTTTGATTAAGAGGATCACTGTTGCTTAGTTAAGGAGTCCGTTCTATGCGTCTTTCAGAGCCTCAGCCCTGGCCTGCTTTTAGAACTGTCTATGAGTCACCTCTCCTTCCTGGCCGCTCGGCCTCGCCGCCCCCATCATGGCACAGCTGCCGTAAGTAGGTGTGAAAAGCATTGTCAATGTGCTTTAGGATAAAGCTCTGTGGTGGGATGCCATTGGTCACGATGAACCCCCACCCACCTTCAGCTGCAGCAGAGAGCGAGTGGAGGAGAGGGAGAGAGAGAGGCCTTCTCCGGGGTGCTTTTCATCTGCAGTAGGGGGTCAGAGAGAGAGATCAGTGGGGTGAATGAGTGTTTAGACACACACACACACACACACACACACACACACACACACACACACACAGTTAGAGCGAGGAAGAATAGCGAACTGCATGGAAACCCTGCACATGGCAGAAGATGGGAAGAACATCACTGATGGGCACTAGAATGAAGATACAGTATCACCTCTATCACCCTGGTCACAATATAATTACATTATAAGGTTCATTGCAGGGATTTCATTTGTCTCCTTCCACATTGTATATCTCTTCATAAATATAGTTTGGAAGAAAATATATCAGATTTTTTTCTGAAGAAATAAGCGGACACATTACAAAATAGTTTTGTGGGGTCGCTTCTGTGTTGGAGGGGGGAACTTCCTGATAACCTTTACATTCCTCTGCAGCTAATCCATTTTATTGATTGCACATCCGGCTGTGCGAAAAAACATATCCCTGCAGTCTTTAGAGTGTGGTATCAGTAGGGTATCACTTTTTCTCATTGCACACCGCGCAGGAGCACACAGACATTGCTCCTCCATTGCTGGCTTATCTATGGGGTTTATGATGCTCTGGTCATGGGCTCTCAGCCATTCCACCCCTCTTAAACCCCAATGCCATATGGGTAAGGACAGGGGGACATACGGGTATAGGAGGTGGGTCACTCAGCTCCATGAAGAGAAGCGGCTGGTAGTTTTGTGGCAGAAGTACGGTATGTATGGTGATGCTGAGGCTCATGCTTGTACCCCTCCCCCATCTCCTCCACCCTCCCCTACATCCCCCACCGTTCCCCATCTACCACACTCCTGGAGTGTCAGAGCTGAGTTGACCTCTGCCTGCCTAAAGGGAGGTCGCAGTGCTCCGTAGCGCTCTGTACCACTGGGTGACAGAGATGGGTCCCTTGGCACCTCTGTGTGTGTGTGTGTGTGTGTGTGTGTGTGTGTGTGTGTGTGTGTGTGTGTGTGTGTGTGTGTGTGTGTGTGTGTGTGTGTGTGTGTGTGTGTGTGTGTGTGTGTGTGTGTGTGTGTGTGTTTGCGTGCGTGCGTGCATGTGTGTGTGTGTAGCGAGCAGAGAGCAGACAGGCGTGCTGTAGGTACAGTAGTGTAGTGGAGAAGACGTGTGTGTCGACCGGGTCAGACAGGGCCATCCATTCTCTGAGCCCCTGGGAGAGGGAGGGAGGGAGAGAGAGAGAGAGGGAGAGAGACAAAGTGAGAGAGGGAGTGAGGGAGAGAGCAAGCGGGAGAAAGAAAGAAAGAAGAGAGAGAGAAAGAGGGAGAGAGAGAGAGAACATGGGAGAGCAAAAGAGAGTGAGAGAGAGAGAGAGAGAGAGAGAGGGGGGAGAAAGAGAGAGAGAGAGAGAGAGAGAGAGAGAGAGAGAGAGAGAGAGAGAGAGAGAGAGAGAGAGAGAGAGAGAGAGAGAGAGAGAGAGAGAGAGAGAGAGAGAGAGAGCGTTGATACACTGCTTCTCTTACTCTACCAGACACTAGGTTGTGTTCCTCCATGCAGTGCAGTCAGTGGAACACATCTGTCATCTGTCCCTGTACCACTTCAGCTACTACAGGACCACTGGGGTTTGGAACACTTCTATTCAACCAACACTGTAATGTGAGCTGTAGATGTTGTCCAATGTGGTGAGTGTGATTCTGAACTCTCTTAGTTGACTTTACACAGAGAGTTATGAATATCAACATTTTTAGGGCAATGACTGACATGTTTTGCTGCCGTTGGTGCAGCAGTGTCCACAATGTAGAACGCATTTAGTATTGTACATGTCGTCTGTAGGATTTACTATAGACAAACTGGAAGCCATAAGGAAAAAGGTTGCAGACCACAATGGTTTACTGTAGTAGGGGCAGCCACAGAGGTTTTTCAACAACATCACCCGGCCCATGGCAGTTACAGTGGACCTCCCATTCCTATCATTCCTCACACCCTGCTCTCCCTCCTGGTTCTGGTCGATGCCCTGGCCTTCCCTGCTAAGCTAAGCCTTCTCCATGGGTACTGCATATTGTTGAATAGTGGGCTGGTAATGCTGTGTTCCAATGCCATTTGGAGTCACTCTCTCTGTCCCCCAGCTCTCAGGGAGAAGGAATCCTCAACCCCAGCCTCATAGTCTACCCTGTAATCTCCCAGCCTCCTCTCTGTTGTCGGGTACGGCGCCTGCTGCTCCCCTCTCTATCCCACAACCCCCTTCCTCCTCACATCCACCTCCACCATTTTAATCCCTTTGACCCAAACCCTCAGTGTTTCCCTGTATCAACAGCTCCTGAAGATTACATCCTTCCACCTCCTGTACTGTAGTATGTGCTAGCTACAGTAGCTAGCCTAGCGCAGTACAAGTTTTCCACTAGCTACCATATGACAGCTAGTGCCTACAGGCAGTCTGCGGTTAAGTCTCTAATTAACCCACTCCAGAGTAGTATGTTATGCCACATTGCCACACTGGTCATTGCAATATAGTCACTCCGCCTATACAGTCTACCCACAGTCTAGCCGCAGTCCATACAGTCTACCCACAGTCTATACCGTTGACCTGCAGTCTATACAGTCTAGCCACAGTCTATACAGTCTAGCCACAGTCTATACAGTCTAGCCACAGTCTATACAGTCTACCCACAGCCTATACAGTCTACCACAGTCTAGCCACAGTCTATACAGTCTACCCACAGTCTATACTGTTTACCTGCAGCCTATACAGTCTACCCACAGTCTACCCACAGTCTGGCCGCAGTCTATACAGTCTTGCCACAGTCTATACAGTCTAGCCACAGTCTATACAGTCTACCCACAGTCTACACAGTCTACCCACAGTCTACCCACAGTCTATACAGTCTACCCACAGTCTATACAGTCTACCCACAGTCTATACAGTCTACACATAGTCTATACAGTCTAGCCACAGTCTAAACAGTCTAGCCACAGTCTAAACAGTCTAGCCACAGTCTAAACAGTCTACCCACAGTCTATACAGTCTACCCACAGTCTATACAGTCTACCCACAGTCTATACAGTCTACCCACAGTCTATACAGTCTACCCACAGTCTATACAGTCTAGCCAGTCTGTCCTGATACACCAGAGCTCACCCTGCAGAGAGAGTACAGCTCTACCTCTTTCATGTAGTGTTTCTGGTAATGAGTTTGGGCGTTATTGATGTGAACTTATGTGATCATTACATAAAGAACAACCATTTCTCTTTCCCTCGTTGGTTTTCCTGTGGGCCACATTAAATCAAGCCTCCGACCTACACTCTAGTTAAATGAAACACTATCAGCATGTTGCCCTCTCATATCTGAGAACAGCCCTTTATATAGCAAGGCCTGTAAATGGTGATTAGTGAGTGTTTTGATTAAATTCTACCATGTGTGTGTGATACTGTGGTGGAGGCCGATCACACCCTGTCAAACACATTCTCTCTTTGTCTCCATCTCTCCCTCTGTCTCCATCTCTCTCTCTTTCTGTCTGTCTCCATCTCTCTCTGTCTTCATCTCTCCCTCTGTCTCCATCTCCCTCTGTCTCCATTTCTCTCTCTCTCTCTCTCTCTCTCTCTCCTCTCTCTCTCTCTATCTCTCTCCATCTCTCTCTGTCTCCATCTCTCCCTCTGTCGCCATCTCTCTCTCTGTCTCCATTTCTCTCTCTCTCTCTCTCTTTCTCTCTCTCTCTCTCTCTCTCTCTCTCTCTCTCTCTCTCTCTCTCTCTCTCTCTCTCTCTCTCTCTCTCACACAACTTACTCTCTCTCTTTCTCTTTCTGCACGGGCCCCTCTCCTCTCGTGTCCATGCGGAATGCATGACTGATTTAAGGGCCCCTTACAAACGGTAAGTTTGCAAAGTGAAGACAAAAATGAGAGACAAATCACTGAGCAGCACTCCCTCTCAAGGAGAGGAGCAGGAGAACAGTGAAAAATATATATACACACTATCCTGTCAAAAGGCTTTTGGCTTATCTTGAGTGACTGTCAAGGCTGGGAATATCACGGAATGGACAGAAATATATAAAATTAATAAGCTGCTGGGTGTTGTCGGGAGTTATGATGCTTCATAAATCCTGGTTTGATCATGGCGGACAAGGCTTAAATCCACAGCTGCCTAATGCGCACAGCAGTGTTTTGGACCGGATTTCATTCTGTTGGAGAGATAGAAGCCCTTAGCTGGCAAAATACAATTTTTCATCTCTCTCTTCTCTCTTTCCTGAGTGACAAATATATATATATAAAATATATATATAAAAAACTATATATAAAAGAAGCCTAAGGGAAGGAAGTTGGCTGCTATTACTACCTGTAATAGAAGGGCACAGGCGCAGCAAGGTGAAACCTGGGCCAAAGAGAGAAAAACACTATTTAAAAAAACAGAGAAAAAGAAGAAGAAATTGGTAGTGACTTATCAGTTGTACTTCCTGTGTCGGGTCAAAGGTCACCCAGGTTTTGTTTGTCTGGTATACTAAGAGGATGGATGCTATCTCTCCCGCCATCCCAAACACTTTGCTCTGTGGAATGGCCTAGGTAATATTTCATGTCAAGAATTAAGAAAGCCTTCCTCTCCTTTTCTCCACTCCATCATCTATCATCTCCTTCAGGGTGTTACAGTTATACAGCTAGAAGAAACGGTGCTACCTACACAGAAGGAAAAAGGGTTCCAAGTCTCGCTTCATACTGTATGTGGACCTCAAAGTGGTTCTAAGTAGAACTACAGCCTTATTTTTAGCAGTGTACAGTACAGTCGTTCATGTATCACTTTCTTTCTTCTCAAACGGAATGTTTTATATTATATGACTGCAGACAGAATGCATTACTAATTAAAGTAGATGTCTAATCTCAAGGGCTTTCCCTGTCAATAAACACCCCATTATTAGAAATGAAGTGTCTTTAATATAGAAGAGTGACATTTTGAAATGTAAAAATGCATGTCACAGTGCCTGAGTCAATAATATCCCAGTTATCCTCCCAAATGAGACAAGTTGTCAGCGCTTGAATATGACAACAATAACATGTTTGCTGGACCAAATCAGAAGAATGGAATTCCAATTTGAGTTGTTTTGTTATATTCAGCTATGGGCTATGCTTTTCGAGCAGGAGTCTTCTCAATAAGAAAATACATAGTTAGAGCTTGATCCACACAACCCATTCAATTCCTAAACCATGTATTTCATTCAAGTGTCTCAGAGTTATACACTAGTAATACCTTCTCAGATGAAGGCATGACAGTAACGATGCAGGAGGGCCTGGAACTGTAAAACAATAAGGTCTATTATTATCAGCTTTTAATGTAATTACTGTAGCAGTTTAGATAAAACTCAGTAGGACTTTATCATTGTTGTAGATTTTCAATGACTATATGACTGATTCAATTACACTGTATAAGATATGTAGATATAATGGAGCAATGGATGTGAAAAGGCAGGGTTGTTTTGGAGGATGTTGTGCCACATTCAGCAGTGTGCCACCTGTGTAGTCATTCACAGCCATGTGAAACCGTGCATATACCCATGGCTCTAACTATGAATTATTCAAGCAGCCATTCCTTCAGTCCACATGCAGCAGAGAAGTTGTGCTCGCTAGTAAACACATTTTATGTTACCATCCTGGCTACATGTGAAGTGTAGCACATTGTAGACGCAGGATAATTACACCACTCCTCTCTGAGTTTAACGTACCCCCAGAAACAGCCCTGCCTGCCTGCCTGCCTGCTTGTCTGTCTGATATCAATTGTCTGCTTTACCCAATGGAGAGAGAGGATGCTGGGATTGACTTTGCAGGCTATGGAGAGTGTTTGTGTTATCTGAGCCCCCCTCAATGTTATGTAGTATTTCATCTACTGTATGTGTGTCAATGCAGAAGAGGTTGACTGTTACTGTACTTTAGGGGGTATTAGGAAGAGAGTAGAGACATAGAGAGGTTGACTGGAAGGGGGTATTAGGAAGAGAGTAGAGACATAGACTGTACTTTAGACAGAGGGGGTATTAGGAAGAGAGTTTATCGACTGTTACTGTACTTTATTGGAAGAGAGTAGAGACACAGAGAGGTTGACTGTTAATAGAGACACAGAGAGGTTGACTGTTACTGTACTTTAGGGGGTATTAGGAAGAGAGTAGAGACACAGAGAGGTTGACTGTTACTGTACTTTAGGGGGTATTAGGAAGAGAGTAGAGACATAGAGAGGTTGACTGTAACTGTACTTTAGGGGGTATTAGGAAGAGAGTAGAGACATAGAGAGGTTGACTGTTACTGTACTTTAGGGGGTATTAGGAAGAGAGTAGAGACAGAGAGGTTTATCGATATTGATAGTAATCCTGTCACGACTTCTACCGTGTTTGGGGGTCCACATCACCGACCTTCTAGCCATCACTGATCCATTTTTCAATTTCCATTGGTTTTGTCTTGTCTTCCCTCACACCTGGTTCCAATCCCATCAATTACATGTTGTGAATTTAACCCTCTGTTTCCCCTCATGTCCTTGTCAGATTGTTTGTTAGTGTGTTATGTGTTGGTGCGCGACGGGTTCTTGTACCCACTTTTATTTATCTTGTCATTTTGGTTATGGAGTTTTGTTAAGTCTATTAAATGACTCCATTTATACCAAGTTCGATTCTCCTGCGCCTGACTTCCCTGCCACCGACACACATGCTATTACAAATCCGTCTCAAAATCTTTACACTAGCAAATTATTATCAGAATAACCGTGTATTTCTCTAATACAATTCATCAATATTGATTTTCTTCAATTTCTACAATTTGTTTTAATTTATCATCAAACCGACAGTCATTTAGAAACAGAATATTAGTGTTGTACAGTAGATTTTTCTTATCTGCAGCAGATACAGCACTTTGTTACAGTTTGTCTCTGGCTTTGCATAATCGTTTTATGTGCGCATTGGCATATTGTACCATGGTATATAAAATATGAATATTACATGGATTAAAATCCTCAATCTTTTTTTTTCTTTTTTCAAATCCTTAAGTTGAAAATCGTCGTCGTTATTGCATTATTGCTGCCCCCATATTGAATAGGCCTAATGGAGATTTCACATTAGTAGACTCACACCATGACAAATGTTAAGCAGCATAAGGGAAATGAACTTTTCTTTTTAATAGCACAGCCGTGTCTTGTGGTCTATCGGAGAGTTTTTCCACAGGCTTTACCCTGACCTTCAACTCTGTACTATCTCCCAATGTAGATCTCTTGGCAAGTGAAGTGTGTGTGTGTGTGTGTGTGTGTGTGTGTGTGTGTGTGTGTGTGTGTGTGTGTGTGTGTGTGTGTGTGTGTGTGTGTGTGTGTGTGTGTGTGTGTGTGTGTGTGTGTGTGTGTGTGTGTGCGTGCGTGTGTGCGTGTGCGTGCGTGTGTGCGTGTGCGTGCGTGCGTGTAAGTGGTGTGTGTTGGAGAGAGCTGGAGAGAAAGCAGAGTAGACGCGAGAGAGGGAGTGATCTTGGTTTGCAGCCCAGTCCCTGTCCTGGGATGGGCACGTTGGGCTCAAAACACAGGCTGCACCTCCTCCTCTAATCTCTGTAGTGAAACACCTTGTGGTGGGCCGTTTGTGGTGTGCACGCATACACACACACACACATACATAATGCCCCTGCGTCTGAGAGGGTTGAAAGCTGCTCCAGCATTCCAGGACAGAATGGAGGGACAGGCCTGTCGATGAGGGGGAGAGAGAGAAGGAGGGAAGGAGGGAGGGAAGAAGGGAGAGGCCTCCGCCTTGATAAGCAGGCCTGCCTGGGTGAAGTGGAACGCCAAGCCGTTCACTCAACGTTACTGCTGCTGTGGTTGTTCTCTCCCACTCACTATCAAAACAGGGGATACAAAAGAGGACGAGGCGAGCTCTTCGTCCTGATGTTACTCTAGCATCTAACACAAAGAGAAGACTTCTGAAGAAACTCCCTGCTCCATTTCTTGTTCTCTATCATGTGGTTGAAAGCAACAATGCCACATGTAAATGAACACGTCGTCTCTCTCCGCAGTTTAGACTACAACATGATGCTTGACTGAGCAGCCTTTTCAAGTCAACCAGATTGTATTAAAGCAGTGGTAGAATTTCATATCGAGCGACGATGATGCTCTGAAATCGAGATCAAAATATTACAACGTCCCTCAAGATCAACATCTTTGTATAACAACGACTGGTTAAAGGGAAGGGATGACATCCTCCATATGAGAACATGTTGAAATATGTACCTTTAATTGTCAAAGGGACTGCTCTTTACTGCTGTTCTAGTTGATAAACAGTGACATTAAAAGCAGTGTTTATCCGTCTCGTTGTTTACGTCATATCAAGCAGAGGCTGTGACTTTTAGTGCAGTTAGTTGTTGATAAATACATCATAAAGTTTGTTTCTCCCCAAGTCAAAAAATCCCTTCTCTTTGTCTTTGTAGCAGCCTTTCACATCGACAAGAGGCCAAAACCCAGAAGAATAAGACGTTTAGGAAATCTCTTAAATAGGGGCTCGGAAGCGAAGGTTTGAGCTTTGTCGTCACGCTTGAAGAATTTCTTTTTTAACGTACTGTAATGTGAAATTCAGTGGGGACTAGTTTAATTGAGTTTTACACAAACCAGTTGGGAGTAGCGCTGGAAGGTAGGTGAGGTTTTTAATCTCCAGCTCCGGAGAGGCTTGTTGACGAACTGGTTCTTTCTCTTTGTGGGGAAAAAAAGAGGAAGCCTAAGAAATGATACATCCATGGATAAAACCAATTGGCAAACCTCAAAGGGACGGGGGGTGATAAGGCAAATCCAGCACTTGTAGAGAAATAAAAGAATCCAACTGTTCATTAAAAGGAGAAACAAAACAGGCGATTGAGGAGGCAGGCAGGCAGCAGACTGCTCTGTGTGGAGGAGGGAGGGAAACAGATACAAACAGAGCCAGCACTGCTATCAGAGGAAAGGATTGGAAAATAATCAAGGATTTGTGAGGAGAATTAATAAGGAGATAGGGACAAATAAGCATTTTTTCTGCTCTCTGCAAAATTAGGAGGGATGGCTACAATTATCTAACAGGAGGGATGGATGGCATAAGCTACACAGACACCTAATTATAAAGGATAACCTAGAATATGGAGTCTCTGCTTTGCTTTTGTGTCACACTATTTCACTATTAGGCAGTTAAGTCTACGTTAGCCATAAGCCAGGTCCTCAATTTATCGAATATTGCATCAATGAATCATTATTTCAGTAAAATTGCAGTACTCTTTATCTGATACCAGATTGGGGTGTCAGGGTAGCCTAGTGGTTAGAGAGTTGGCCTAGTAACCAAAAGGTTGCAAGTTCGAATCCCCGAGCTGACAAGGTACAAATCTGTCGTAGGCCTTAATTAAAAATAAGAATTTGTTCTTTAACTGACTTGCCTAGTAAAATAAAGGTTAAAAAAATGCAGGCATTATATATAATATAGTTTATGATGTTTTATTACTGTTTTGCATTATAGAAGTCCTGTCCTGGCACGTTTGGAAAATGACGTGTTACTCCTATAGTGGACCTTGGTTAGATTCTGCCCAAGCCTTTTCCATGGGGTCATCCGTTTTTCTTTTTTACATTTAAGGTAAATATGGGTTAAATATCTTTGGACAGCAGTTCATTCTCAGATATGAGTGAGAATGTCTGCTTCTTCTAAGATTGTATATATTCTGTAGACAATGTGCATCTGTTTGCGGGATGAGGTGAGTAGACAAGCTTGGACAGTTTATTTAGTGACGGTGGTAGTTCCTCTTGTCGAGCAGGCTGGCTGGGTGTCTCTCTGTCTCTATCACCTGACCATGCTACGGTAATGAGGTCTAGAGCCAGTGAGACTAAAGGTGAGACAAACAAAGGACTAATGAAAGACTGGAGGATGGAGGGATGAGGGAGGAGGGAACAGAGGAGAGGGGAAATAATCAGTACTGGTATGATCAGACACTGAGACATTCCATTGGTGTTTGGTATGAAAGAGAGTCATTCATCAACATATCAACACAAATATGGAGTAGATTATTGTGTTTGCTTAGCATGGACCCTCGTAAATAATGGAAGTCTCTACTACCCCGCTGTAGCTGGTAGTATTAATTATAATTACAACGCTGATAATGTGCATGCTTCTTTTATTACGGGGAGCTGAATCAATTTTACAGTCTTATTCAGCCTCACAAGGTCATGCAAAGTTACCAGGGTGCCACATGGAGGGTGGCTCCTTGTAAAATGCTCCTTCCTGCGATCAGGAACGAGGATGTGCAAAGCCCGCTGGATTAAGTCTACCGCCACCGCATCAGATATAGACAGCCAGGCCCGTCTTCACATAACAGCTGCCGTGAACTTTCTCTCTATCCAATGTCATCATCTCATTCCACACAGGAAGACCATTGTATCGGCACGTTCCATTGTAAGAGAATTCATCTTGGAGAATTCAAAGTTGTTTAGCATTAACTTTTTGAAAAAAAAATGTTTCCCTCTCCTCCCTCCTCTTTCCAAGATACATGGATTCATGCCTATTGTGACCGTTGTAGTAGCAGTCATTTCCCATTGCACTGAATTGTTCCATTCATTAACTAGGCCTACTGAACGTCGAGGCTGACGTGTTCTGATCATCAGAATCATGCTATGTTAAACCTTTGACGACTCACAAAGAGGCGGAGACTGGCAGAATGCATTTTTGCCAGTGTGGTTTTGGTTGCATGATTTGACAGTTCATAGGGAGAGTCCAAAGATGTTCTGTTTTGGCCACACGTTGAATCTGAACTTAGTCTAAATTCATAAGGCTCCCTGCTGGTTTGTTTCTCAGTTTTTCCCCCTCCTCATGACTAAAACTGTCAGAACAACAACAGAGACTATCAGGCTGCCGTACCTTTATAGCTGTCTGAGATACTTTAAAGACTGGATTTAGCTTGGCTTTGGCTTGGTTCAACCCACAACAAAGCATGCCACAGATTCCCCAAATCTACATATCTTTTCTCCCCTTGTCATTTTTGAAAACGCATCGCTTCCCATTTTTTCCTTTCCCCCTCATTAAATCAATATTTTCCCCACCGACACGTTTAAGAGAGAAACGGTGGTTAGTTGTGTTAAATGTGTTTTCTTAGTTGCTGTAACCTGTTTGAACAAATAAGCCTATAAGCTTTACAATAAACATAATGCCCATAATTAATATGGTGCACACAAAATAGTTTCTTCAATTACAGACACAGAATCATACACATCCATATGTTCCTAACATGAAATAATGCTGTTTATGATAACAGTATATAAAATGTTGGACATAATATGCAGTATTCCCCTGACATTATGCCGTCAAAGTATAGCCACCTACGGTATTGATCAGCTGCTGCTACTGGTTATTTTTTCAATAATAATTGGGTGTGCATTGCCTTGCTACTATAAATTGTTGCATTCTTTGCTTGTGAATGTTAAAATGACCCTGCACTTCCTGTGAATGCGTGCATCTGTCCTGAAATGATACGTTCCCTCTCTCCTCATTGAACTGGGCATTGAGTCTGTGCCGCCTAGCCGGCTCTGGCAGAGAATCTTGATTATGGATTCTGTGATATTATAAATGACTTCAGAATGTTTTGGATGAATCGGCCGGCTGCAGATGTGGGTTCCTTTGGTACGCCACCATCTTTAACAGATGCTCATTACCGCCGTACCGCCTTCACATTCTGCATACAAAGTAGATTCAGAGATTCAGGTCATCCCTGTTTTTACAAGTCAGGTTATTGAGGACAGGGTTGAGGTCTGTGCTGGACATTTTTGAAGTTGTGTTTTTTGGGGGAGAATCGCCGTGCTTTGTCTCATGGCAGGCAGTAGACACAGCAGTAACTGTCTCTTCTCCCTCTGCTAACAACCCCCACCCCCCCCCACCCCCCAACCTACTCCCAAACCACCGCCACCCAGATACTTTGAAGTGCCTCAGGCAAAAAGCTAGTTCCTCTCCCCTGGCTCGTTTCGCTCATTCAGCCCCCGAGATTATTCCAGAATGCCATAGATCGTCTGCCCCCATCACCCAGCTCCCCTACCCCCACCCCACCCCCGCCCACCCTGTCTCCAGCTTGGCAGTACCTGTCACCTGTCAGAAGCAACCCACCTTTAAGTGGACAGTTATTTTCCGTTGGTTGTATGTCTTTCATATCATGGCTCATTAAAGCGCAGCGCGGTAGGCAGCATATTTACATAGGCTACTGGGAGGGTTTTAATTTGCCCAGGTACAGAGCATGACCGGAACTGAAGAGTGCACCGCCAAAATGACTTTTTCACATACCACCCCCGTTGCCCACCCCCGTCAGAACACACGTAGCTTGGCGTAATTGCCTGAAGAGGGCACAAAGACGGAGACAGAGCTTTCCACCAAGGGATTGGTTTTTTCCCCCTGGAAGTAAACGAGAGGACAGCTAGGTGTAGTTTAGTTATGTAGTGACGTTTCTCTGGGATCGTTCTTGTGGATTATTATTCATGATAGGGAGTAGCTATACGTGTCTCTCCCACTAACTCCCAAACAGTCTCATGGTGGATCTGCAATGTTCTGACTGCAATGGGATCTAATTAGGATTGTCTACCGTATGCAGGATACAAGGGTTGTTTTATTGGTTGGTTACTCATTTCAAACTGTTAATATGAAATAAAGACTTGCTGCTGAATTCTACAATCATATCTCAGACCACATGCAGCGATAGAATAACACAATTCCCTCAGACCAGACCAGATTCCGTCAGACAAACTCTCCCAAGACATTGTAGTGTTGTAGATGCTCTCATATCAGACACATCCTCATATCAGGCAGCAGTTCAAGATGGTTGAAAAACAGGGAATAGTGATACAGCTAATATTGTCATAAGACGCTTGGTGTCACATACATGTAGTATAGCAGGAAGATTCCTACGTTAGACACAGTCTGTTTCTAAAACATCTGCTCTCCTCCTCTCCTCCCATATCTCTCAGAGGAGCTCTTCTGAAGTCTGGCTCCTACAGATGCACTCCAAATAGCAGGCTGTTCATCATGCATTGTCATAGAGCAGGCGAGCTCTTGAGACCCCTCCACACCCCCCAGCAGCCACCCTACAACCACACGCCCGGTCCACTGATGCTCCTGCTGGCCCTACATCCTATCCCAGGACTCTGATATCAATCACCAGCAATGAGGCTGGCTTCAGCCCCAGCCCAAGATGCCCCAGCACCAGCCCCAGATACCTAGCCCCAGATACCCAGCTCCAGCCCCAGCTTCAGCCCTAACCCTAGCCCCAGATACCTAGCCCCAGTGTCAGCCCCAGATACCTAGCCCCAGTGTCAGCCCCAGAGACCTAGCCCCAGTGTCAGCCCCAGATACCTAACCCCAGTGTCAGCCCCTGTCTCAGCCCCGGTCTCAGCTCCAGTCTCAACTCCAGTCTCAGCTCCAGTCTCAGCTCCAGTCTCAGCCCCAGTCTCAGCTCCAGTCGCAGTCCTAGTCTCAGCCCCAGTCTCAGCTCCAGTCTCAGTCCTAGTCTCAGCTCCAGTCTCAGCTCCAGTCTCAGCTCCAGTCTCAGTCTCAGTCCTAGTCTCAGCTCCTGTCTCGGCTCCAGTCTCAGCTCCAGTCTCAGTCCTAGTCTCAGCCCCAGTCTCAGCTCCAGTCTCAGTCCTAGTCTCAGCTCCAGTCTCAGCTCCAGTCTCAGCTCCAGTCTCAGTCCTAGTCTCAGCTCCAGTCTCAGCCCCAGTCTCAGCTCCAGTCTCAGCTCCAGTCTCAGTCCTAGTCTCAGCTCCAGTCTCAGCTCCAGTCTCAGTCCTAGTCTCAGCTCCAGTCTCAGCTCCAGTCTCAGCTCCAGTATCAGCTCCAGTCTCAGCCCCAGTATCAGCTCCAGTATCAGTCCTAGTCTCAGCTCCAGTCTCAGCCCCAGTCTCAGCTCCAGTCTCAGCTCCAGTCTCAGCTCCAGACTCAGCTCTTGTCTCAGCTCCAGTCTCAGCTCCAGTCTCAACCCCGGTCTCAGCTCCAGTCTCAGTCCTAGTCTCAGCTCCTGTCTCAGTCCTAGTCTCAGCTCCTGTCTCAGTCCAAGTCTCAGCTCCTGTCTCAGTCCTAGTCTCAGCTCCAGTATCAGCCCCAGTCTCAGCTCCTGTCTCAGTCCTAGTCTCAGCTCCTGTCTCAGTCCTAGTCTCAGCTCCAGTCTCAGTCCTAGTCTCAGCTCCAGTCTCAGTCCAGTCTCAGCTCCTGTCTCAGCTCCAGTCTCAGCTCCAGTCTCAGTCCTAGTCTCAGCTCCTGTCTCAGCTCCAGTCTCAGCTCCAGTCTCAGTCCTAGTCTCAGCTCCAGTCTCAGTCCTAGTCTCAGCTCCAGTCTCAGCTCCAGTATCAGCCCCAGTCTCAGCTCCAGTATCAGTCCTAGTCTCAGCTCCAGTCTCAGCTCCTAGTCTCAGCTCCAGTCTCAGCTCCAGTATCAGCTCCAGTCTCAGCTCCAGTCTCAGTCCTAGTCTCAGCTCCAGTATCAGTCCTAGTCTCAGCTCCTGTCTCAGTCCTAGTCTCAGCTCCTGTCTCAGCTCCTAGTCTCAGCTCCAGTCTCAGCCCCAGTCTCAGCTCCAGTCTCAGCCCCAGTCTCAGCTCCAGTCCAGCCCCAGTCTCAGCCCCAGTCTCAGCCTAGTCTCCTCCAGTCTCAGCCCCAGTCTCAGCTCCAGTCTCAGTCCTAGTCTCAGCTCCAGTCTCAGCCCCAGTCTCAGCTCCAGTCTCAGTCCTAGTCTCAGCCCCAGTCTCAGCCCCAGTCTCAGCCCCAGTATCAGCCCCAGTATCAGCCCCAGTCTCAGCTCCAGTCTCAGCCCCAGTCTCAGCTCCAGTCTCAGCCCCAGTCTCAGCTCCAGTCTCAGCCCCAGTCTCAGCTCCAGTATCAGCCCCAGTCTCAGCTCCAGTATCAGCCCCAGTCTCAGCTCCAGTATCAGCCCCAGTCTCAGCTCCAGTATCAGTCCTAGTCTCAGCTCCAGTCTCAGTCCTAGTCTCAGCTCCAGTCTCAGCCCCAGTTTCAGCTCCAGTCTCAGCCCCAGTATCAGCTCCAGTCTCAGCTCCAGTATCAGTCCTCCAGTCTCATCTCCAGTCTCAGCTCCAGTATCAGCCCCAGTCTCAGCCCCAGTCTCAGCTCCAGTCTCAGTCCTAGTCTCAGCTCCAGTATCAGTCCTAGTCTCAGCTCCAGTATCAGCCCCAGTCTCAGCTCCAGTCTCAGTCCTAGTCTCAGCTCCAGTATCAGTCCTAGTCTCAGCTCCAGTATCAGCCCCAGTCTCAGCTCCAGTATCAGTCCCAGTCTCAGCTCCAGTCTCAGCTCCAGTCTCAGCTCCAGTCTCAGCCCCAGTATCAGCCCCAGTATCAGCTCCAGTCTCAGCCCCAGTATCAGCTCCAGTCTCAGCTCCAGTATCAGTCCTAGTCTCAGCTCCAGTATCAGTCCTAGTCTCAGCTCCAGTATCAGCCCCAGTCTCAGCTCCAGTCTCAGCTCCAGTCTCAGCCCCAGTCTCAGCCCCAGTCTCAGCTCCAGTCTCAGTCCTAGTCTCAGCTCCAGTCTCAGCCCCAGTTTCAGCTCCAGTCTCAGTCCTAGTCTCAGCTCCAGTATCAGTCCTAGTCTCAGCTCAGGTATCAGCCCCAGTTTCAGCTCAGCTCAGTCAGTCTCAGCTCCAGTCAGTCTCAGCTCCAGTATCAGTCCTAGTCTCAGCTCCAGTCTCAGCTCCAGTCTCAGCCCCAGTTTCAGCTCCAGTCTCAGTCCTAGTCTCAGCTCCAGTATCAGTCCTAGTCTCAGCTCCAGTATCAGTCCTAGTCTCAGCTCAAGTATCAGTCCTAGTCTCAGCTCCAGTCTCAGCTCCAGTCTCAGTCCTAATCTCAGCTCCAGTCTCAGCTCCAGTATCAGCCCCAGTATCAGCCCCAGTTTCAGCTCCAGTATCAGCCCCAGTATCAGCCCCAGTCTCAGCTCCAGTCTCAGCTCCAGTATCAGCCCCAGTATCAGCCCCAGTCTCAGCTCCAGTATCAGTCCTAGTCTCAGCTCAAGTATCAGTCCTAGTCTCAGCTCCAGTCTCAGCTCCAGTCTCAGACCTAATCTCAGCTCCAGTCTCAGCTCCAGTATCAGCCCCAGTATCAGTCCTAGTCTCAGCTCCAGTATCAGCCCCAGTCTCAGCTCCAGTATCAGTCCTAGTCTCAGCTCCAGTATCAGTCCTAGTCTCAGCTCAAGTATCAGTCCTAGTCTCAGCTCCAGTCTCAGCTCCAGTCTCAGTCCTAATCTCAGCTCCAGTCTCAGCTCCAGTATCAGTCCTAGTCTCAGCTCCAATATCAGCTCCAGTCTCAGCTCCAGTCTCAGTCCCAGTCTCAGCTCCTGTCTCAGTCCTAGTCTCAGCTCCAGTCTCAGCTCCAGTCTCAGCCCCAGTCTCAGCTCCAGTCTCAGTCCTAGTCTCAGCTCCAGTATCAGCTCCAGTCTCAGCTCCAGTCTCAGTCCTAGTCTCAGCTCCAGTATCAGCTCCAGTTTCAGCTCCAGTCTCAGCTCCAGTATCAGTCCTAGTCTCAGCTCCAGTCTCAGCTCCAGTCTCAGTCCTAGTCTCAGCTCCAGTATCAGCCCCAGTCTCAGCTCCAGTCTCAGTCCTAGTCTCAGCTCCAGTCTCAGCCCCAGTATCAACCCCAGTATCAGCCCCAGTATCAGCTCCAGTCTCAGTCCTAGTCTCAGCCCCAGTATCAGCCCCAGTCTCAGCTCCTGTCTCAGTCCTAGTCTCAGCTCCTGTCTCAGTCCAAGTCTCAGCTCCTGTCTCAGTCCTAGTCTCAGCTCCAGTCTCAGCCCCAGTCTCAGTCCTAGTCTCAGCTCCAGTCTCAGTCCTAGTCTCAGCTCCTGTCTCAGTCCTAGTCTCAGCTCCAGTCTCAGTCCTAGTCTCAGCTCCAGTCTCAGTCCTAGTCTCAGCTCCAGTCTCAGTCCTAGTCTCAGCTCCAGTCTCAGTCCCAGTCTCAGTCCTAGTCTCAGCTCCAGTCTCAGTCCCAGTCTCAGTCCTAGTCTCAGTCCCAGTCTCAGCTCCAGTCTCAGTCCTAGTCTCAGCTCCAGTATCAGCCCCAGTCTCAGATCCAGTCTCAGTCCTAGTCTCAGCTCCAGTATCAGTCCTAGTCTCAGCTCCAGTATCAGTCCTAGTCTCAGCTCCAGTATCAGTCCCAGTCTCAGCTCCAGTATCAGTCCCAGTCTCAGCTCCAGTCTCAGCTCCAGTATCAGCCCCAGTCTCAGCTCCAGTATCAGCCCCAGTCTCAGCTCCAGTCTCAGTCCTAGTCTCAGCCCCAGTATCAGCCCCAGTCTCAGCTCCAGTATCAGTCCTAGTCTCAGCTCCAGTATCAGCCCCAGTCTCAGCCCCAGTATCAGCCCCAGTCTCAGCTCCAGTCTCAGTCCTAGTCTCAGCTCCAGTATCAGTCCCAGTCTCAGCCCCAGTCTCAGCCCCAGTCTCAGTCCTAGTCTCAGCCCCAGTATCAGCCCCAGTCTCAGCCCCAGTCTCAGTCCTAATCTCAGCTCCAGTCTCAGCCCCAGTATCAGCCCCAGTCTCAGCCCCAGTCTCAGTCCTAGTCTCAGCCCCAGTATCAGCCCCAGTATCAGCCCCAGTATCAACCCCAGTCTCAGTCCTAGTCTCAGCTCCAGTATCAGTCCCAGTATCAGCCCCAGTATCAACCCCAGTCTCAGTCCTAGTCTCAGCCCCAGTATCAGCCCCAGTCTCAGTCCTAGTCTCAGCCCCAGTATCAGCCCCAGTATCAGCCCCAGTCTCAGCTCCAGTATCAGCCCCAGTATCAGCCCCAGTCTCAGCTCCAGTCTCAGCCCCAGTATCAGCCCCAGTATCAGCCCCAGTCTCAGCCCCAGTATCAGCTCCAGTCTCAGCCCCAGTATCAGCCCCAGTCTCAGCTCCAGTCTCAGCCCCAGTATCAGCTCCAGTCTCAGCCCCAGTCTCAGCTCCAGTCTCAGCCCCAGTCTCAGCTCCAGTCTCAGCCCCAGTCTCAGCTCCAGTCTCAGCCCCAGTCTCAGCCCCAGTCTCAGCCCCAGTATCAGCTCCAGTCTCAGCCCCAGTCTCAGCTCCAGTCTCAGCCCCAGTATCAGCTCCAGTCTCAGCTCCAGTCTCAGCCCCAGTATCAGTCCCAGTATCAGTCCTAGTCTCAGCCCCAGTATCAGCTCCAGTATCAGCCCCAGTCTCAGCTCCAGTCTCAGCTCCAGTCTCAGTCCTAGTCTCAGCTCCAGTCTCAGCTCCAGTATCAGCCCCAGTATCAGCTCCAGTATCAGCCCCAGTCTCAGCTCCAGTCTCAGCCCCAGTATCAGCCCCAGTATCAGCCCCAGTATCAGCCCCAGTATCAGCTCCAGTCTCAGCCCAGTATCAGCCCTAGTCTCAGCTCCAGTCTCAGTCCTAGTCTCAGCTCCAGTCTCAGTCCTAGTCTCAGCTCCAGTTTCAGCCCTTCATCAACCATCACTTGCCAAAGTCGCCATAAACGCCCGGCATAGATACAGCAAAGACAGACAGGCAGTCATGTGATTTCAGTGTAATTTTGGAAAGCATATTGTCTAATTCACCATCTGTCCAAGAGGGAGAGATGGCAGGCAGCTAGGAACTCATTTGCCGTCTGCTTGCTTTACTGCGGCTATACAGAACAAGTTTCTGGACCAGGACCGGGGCCTGGGTGTGTGGTGTGTTGCTGGGCCCACTGGAGCCGAGAGGCGCGTCCTCTCATCTATACAGATACCAGTCCTACAGTCCCTCCATTATGCCATGATACATACAGTACAACCACTGGCTGACTGGGAGCAGAACACACGTACGCCTGGGAATTAGGCCATTTCTTGTATTAAAGCATTGGTTTACTGTCTCCGAGAACTTTACCTTACAGTAGCATGTTTAACCCCAACAATAACTATCTAGTTTCCTTGACTTATGAGCGTAAATGGAATTACAGAACTCCACCTTGGTGGACGTTCACCATTCATGGTCTTGTGGCCATTGTTAGTTTGGTATTGGTGTTTTGGTGAGCTGGGTGTGTGTGTGTGGTGGGGCTGGGTTGTAGAAGCGGCCGCAGGCCACGGGCCAGTACACACATACACACACACACACACGTCTGTATGTCCCACATTGTGCATCACGTCTGGTTCAGCTGCTCCTTGGCTCAGACATTAATACAGAGCAGATTGGTTGAGATCTACAGCCCTTGTTGTTTGATCTTTCCTCCTCTTGCCACATTTCCTGGCAAGTGCCCCCCTGCCACGCCGCGTGGCGCAGGCAGCACTGGCATGGCCTCAACATGCCTGCCAGGTTTGTTCCCTCGCTCTCTCTCTCTCCACCTCTATCTGTCTTTCTTCTCTCCATCTTTGTCTCTCTCTCTTCTCTCCATCTCTCTCTCTTCTTCCCCATCCAACTTAGTCCCTAACGCCTGCTCTATGGCTGCAGTTGGACAAATGACCACAGCTCCTCCACAGCCTTCTGACAGTAGGACATGAAGGGACCTTAAATGTTACAGTTGAACATGTTGGTTCTGCCTTCAGTTGGTGTAAATAATGGTAGCTGTCCACCTGGTGTGTGATGGGATCTGTTCAGTCCTACATTGATCATTGTTCTATAGCGGATACTTTTGAATAACACTTTACATGAAGTGATATACTTTAGAAACAGCTTATGAACAGCTGCTCAATATGAAGCTGGACCATGACTCTAGACCTTCAACACGTACTGCCCAAGATTCACCTCACTGTTCAGAAACCAAAGACATTCATGAGCCAACAGCAGCCTCAACTTGAACAAACACTGTATCCTCCTTATCAGGTTCCTATCCATTTCATGGTCTCTTTACTCAGCCCTGTCATTTGTCCCCTAATGCCTTGAGTCTTACAGAGAAATTGTTTAAAATGTCACAATCAAATGTATGAATTAAAAGCAAATACATCTTGGAGGTGAAGAAAGCATCAGTGTTCTCTTGTTTAATCTGAAATATTTGTTCAAAGAATAACGTCTTTGAATGCCACACAATGGCCTCTTTTCTCTTGCCATTCCTCCTTTCAGGTTGGAGGCAGAATGGGTGGGAAAACCTGAGGGTCACTTGGTAATAAGGCTACTTTATGATGTCTAAGCCCAATTTGCGCAGTCTATCTGCCATTTTACAACAAGCCTTTCTGTGTATGAATCGACTGAATCAGATCTGAAGCCT
Organism: Oncorhynchus masou masou; assembly: GCF_036934945.1. Lineage (NCBI taxonomy): Eukaryota > Metazoa > Chordata > Actinopteri > Salmoniformes > Salmonidae > Oncorhynchus > Oncorhynchus masou. Next base: position 14,112,425 of record NC_088241.1, on the reverse strand, counting down.
TATCTTCTCCCTGCATTAACCACTTCATTTGTGACTAATGGCATAATACGCCGGATCATTATCGCTTCAATTTATTCAAAGTTTTTCAAGATGGATGGCGGGATAAGGTGCGAGAGACAATAAGTTGAAGAAGCCAGTGTGATGCCTCGGTTAATGAGGCACATCGTCGCCTCGGCGCCTCTCGGGGTCAAAAGCAGAACACACAGAGAGATTGAGGGGAGCGAAACATTGAGATGGCAATTCAAGAGAAAGCCGATCTAAACGACGCCAGCCTTCTAAAGCGAGAGAGAGAGGCCTGATATCTTTTGAAGGAGATATTTGATCATCAGAGCCTTGAAATAGGAACCCAGTGAGTGGCTGCCTCCAGATGAAAGTTAGCCAGGGCCTTCAGATGTAACGCTGATTCTACATGGATATTTCTGATGAGCCCTTTTGTCTAGCCCAGGTACAGTTATCAGGCACTTCAACTGGCCAATAGTAAGGCAGCATGCTGATATAAAACCACCAGTTATAATGTAATCTAGGTAGAACATTAAATAAAAGCATTAGGATGACTTTTGGTTTGTTGCCATGGCTACTGAGTGTTGCTTAGATTAATGTACATGTGTGTCTGTGTCTTTCTAACACACTACCAGCTGTCTTTTAAATCCCTCCCTATGTTTTACATTCCAGCCCTGAGGTACATAAATAATGTGGAACACAATTGGAGCGGCCAGTCATTCAAATACAGAAGCAGACAGTTTTTACCTGTTTACCTCGAACAGAAAAGAGTTTTAAGAGGAGACTCTCTCTCTCCCTCTCTCCCGCTCTCTCCCTCTCTCCCGCTCTCTCCCTCTCTCTGAGAACAGGCAGTCTCCAGGCCTCCTGGGCAACATATGGAGCCCTCTGAGTTAGTGTACAACTTCACCAACTGCTGTTGTGAGAAGTGCTCGGCTAACTGTGGCCCCTGAGAGCTCATTAGAAGCCCTTGTGCATAAACCTTTCTGCTTTGGAAGTTGCCGTGGGCTTCGGCGGGTGCTGTGCAGCACAAATAAGGCAGGATGATCTGAGCTGGAGCTGCCTGCCTGCGAGATAATAAACAACATTTGCATATAATGTCAACATTTGGCATCGTTCCTTTAGTGGAGGAAGGCCTATCCACCCTTGTGGCAGTAGTACTTAAAATATTGTCTATCAAAAAAAGCACAAGGCCTGTGTGACATCCTATCATATCATTTTAGCCTGAAAAATGTGTATATATTCTATTTTTTGCGGTTATATTTCTGGATGTGGATTGTGGAGTATCCCACTAATTATCCAGAGTCATCCATGACTGGTTTAAACTCCTGATTCCTAACTGATAAAAAAAGCCCAATTGAAGGAATTCCTGTTGCAGCACACAATGCATATTAGCTACAGAGCATTGATGTGGTACTGGTCTTTATTCCTAACTACTAGAGTGTAATAGTGCCTCGTTGCACAGTGGCGCGTGCAGTTAATGAGAAGGGTCTGAACGAACGGTGCATTCAGGATCAACACACAGACTCTAGCTCCAACTGTATTTGTCATGCAGTCTAAACGCACACAATTGCATATAAACTAACATGGTAATTACTGCCATGTGGTGAATGTCTCTCTGTCTCTCTCTCTCTCACAATGGTAGAAATGTAATTACCTTGACAAATGTAGAAGGAGCTAGGTCTACGGGGGTAAAAAAAACCACAACCTTTTACTGAACTGTAAATCATGCTTCACTCTTTAAAAGGTCTCCAAAAATAAATAATAATCCTGAAAGTGCAAAGATTTCAGTGATTTAGGAGGGGGAGCTTTGAGAAGCGTATTACCAGCGGTGACAGCTTGGTGGAGATAGGCAGGTTGTGTTAAGAGGAAGGGATAAGAGGCTATGACATTATGTCTGCAGGGTTAAGGTGTCAGAGGCAAAGTGTGAACCACTATTACTGGATCAATACTTCTCAGTTTGGCACTTATCTCCTGCTGCTGCTACTGCTGCTCTGCCGGATACCCACGGGGACACAGGGACAGGGATACCCACGGGGACACAGGGACAGGGATACCCACGGGGACACAGGGACAGGGATACACACAGGGACACAGGGACAGGGATACACACAGGGACACAGGGACAGGGATACACACAGGGACACAGGGACAGGGATACACACAGGGACACAGGGACAGGGATACACACAGGGACACAGGGACAGGGATACCCAGGGACAGGGGGGACACAGGGACAGGGATACCCACGGGGACACAGGGACAGGGATACACACAGGGACACAGGGACAGGGATACCCACGGGGACACAGGGACAGGGATACCCACGGGGACACAGGGACAGGGATACACACAGGGACACAGGGACAGGGATACCCACGGGGACACAGGGACAGGGATACCCACGGGGACACAGGGACAGGGATACCCACAGGGACACAGGGACAGGGATACACACAGGGACACAGGGACAGGGATACCCACAGGGACACAGGGACAGGGATACCCACAGGGACACAGGGACAGGGATACACACAGGGACACAGGGACAGGGATACCCACGGAGACACAGGGACAGGGATACACACAGGGACAGGGATACCCACGGGGACACAGGGACAGGGATACACACAGGGACACAGGGACAGGGATACCCACGGGGACACAGGGACAGGGATACCCACGGGGCCACAGGGACAGGGATACACACAGGGACACAGGGACAGGGATACCCATGGGGACACAGGGACAGGGGTACACACAGGGACACAGGGATACCCACGGGGACACAGGGACAGGGATACACACAGGGACAGGGATACCCACGGGGACACAGGGACAGGGATACACACAGGGACACAGGGACAGGGATACCCACGGGGACACAGGGACAGGGATACCCATGGGGACACAGGGACAGAGATACCCACGGGGACACAGGGACAGGGATACACACAGGGACACAGGGACAGGGATACACACAGGGACACAGGGACAGGGATACACACAGGGACAGGGATACACACGGGGACACAGGGACAGGGATACACACAGGGACACACGGACAGGGATACACACAGGGATACAGGGACAGGGATACCCACGGGGACAGGGGCAGGGATACCCACGGGGACACAGGGACAGGGATATCCACGGGGGCACAGGGACAGGGATACCCACGGGGACACAGGGACAGGGATACACACAGGGACACATGGACAGGGATACCCACGGGGACACAGGGGCAGGGATACCCACGGGGACACAGGGACAGGGATACCCACGGGGACACAGGGACAGGGATACACACAGGGACACAGGGACAGGGATACAGGGACAGGGACACAGGGACAGGGATACACACACAGGGACAGGGATACACACAGGGACAGGGATACCCATGGGGACACAGGGACAGGACTATACACAGGGACAAAGGGACACAGGGACACAGGACAGGACTGCAGGGACAGGGACACAGAGGGACACAGGGACAGGGATACACACAGGGACAGGGATACACACAGGGACAGGGATACCCATGGGGACAGGGATACCCATGGGGACACAGGGACAGGGATATCCACGGGACACAGGGACAGGGATATCCACGGGACACAGGGACATGGATATCCACGGGACACAGGGACAGGGATACACACGGGGACACAGAGACAGGGATACACACAGGGACACAGGGACAGGGATACACACAGGGACACAGGGACAGGGATACCCACGGGGACACAGGGACAGGGATACACACAGGGACACAGGGACAGGGATACACACAGGGACACAGGGACAGGGATACACACAGGGACAGGGATACACACAGGGACAGGGATACCCATGGGGACACAGGGACAGGACTATACACAGGGACAAAGGGACACAGGGACACAGAGACAGGACTGCACACGGGGACACAGAGACAGGACTACACACAGGGACAGGGATACACACAGGGACAGGGATACCCATGGGGACAGGGATACCCATGGGGACACAGGGACAGGGATATCCACGGGACACAGGGACAGGGATATCCACGGGACACAGGGACATGGATATCCACGGGACACAGGGACAGGGATACACACGGGGACACAGAGACAGGGATACACACAGGGACACAGGGACAGGGATACACACAGGGACACAGGGACAGGGATACACACAGGGACAGGGATACCCACGGGGACACAGGGACAGGGATACCCACGGGGACACAGGGACAGAGATACCCACGGGGACACAGGGACAGGGATACCCACGGGGACACAGGGACAGGGATACACACAGGGACACAGGGACAGGGATACACACAGGGACACAGGGACAGGGATACCCACGGGGACACAGGGACAGGGATACCCACGGGGACACAGAGACAGGGATACCCACGGGACACAGGGACAGGGATACACACAGGGACACAGTGACAGGGATACCCACGGGGACACAGGGACAGGGATACACACAGGGACAGGGATACCCATGGGGACACAGGGACAGGACTATACACAGGGACAAAGGGACACAGGGACACAGAGACAGGACTGCACACGGGGACACAGAGACAGGACTACACACAGGGACAGGGATACACACAGGGACAGGGATACCCATGGGGACACAGGGACAGGGATATCCACGGGACACAGGGACAGGGATATCCACGGGACACAGGGACAGGGATACCCACGGGGACACAGAGACAGGGATACGCACAGGGACACAGGGACAGGGATACACACAGGGACACAGGGACAGGGATACCCACGGGGACACAGGGACAGAGATACCCATGGGGACACAGGGACAGGGATACCCACGGGGACACAGGGACAGGGATACACACAGGGACACAGGGACAGGGATACACACAGGGACACAGGGACAGAGATACCCACGGGGACACAGGGACAGAGATACCCACGGGGACACAGGGACAGGGATACCCACGGGGACACAGGGACAGGGATACCCACGGGGACACAGAGACAGGGATATCCACGGGACACAGGGACAGGGATATCCACGGGACACAGGGACAGGGATACCCACGGGGACACAGAGACAGGGATATCCACGGGACACAGGGACAGGGATATCCACGGGACACAGGGACAGGTCTACACACAGGGACACAGAGACAGGACTGCACACAGGGACACAGAGACAGGACTACACACAGGGACACAGAGACACAGAGACAGGACTACACACAGGGACACAGGGACAGGACTACACACAGGGACAGGACTACACACAGGGACACAGGGACAGGACTACACCCAGGGACACAGAGACAGGACTACACACAGGGACACAGAGACAGGACTACACACAGGGACACAGAGACAGGACTACACACAGGGACACAGGGACAGGACAACACACAGGGACAGGACTACACACAGGGACACAGGGACAGGACTACACCCAGGGACACAGAGACAGGACTACACACAGGGACACAGAGACAGGACTACACACAGGGACACAAAGACAGGACTACACACAGGGACACAGAGACAGGACTACACACAGGGACACTGAGACAGGACTACACACAGGGACACAGAGACAGGACTACACACAGGGACACAGAGACAGGACTACACCCAGGGACACAGAGACAGGACTACACCCAGGGACACAGAGACAGGACTACACCCAGGGACACAGAGACAGGACTACACACAGGGACACAGAGACAGGACTACACACAGGGACACAGAGACAGGACTGCACACAGGGACACAGAGACAGGACTACACCCAGGGACACAGAGACAGGACTACACCCAGGGACACAGAGACAGGACTACACCCAGGGACACAGAGACAGGACTACACCCAGGGACACAGAGACAGGACTACACCCAGGGACACAGAGTGAGGACTACACACAGGGACACAGAGACAGGACTGCACACAGGGACACAGAGACAGGACTACACACAGGGACACAGAGACAGGACTACACCCAGGGACACAGAGACAGGACTACACACAGGGACACAGAGACAGGACTACACAGGACTACACACAGAGACACAGAGACAGGACTACACCCAGGGACACAGAGACAGGGACACAGAGACAGGACTACAGAGACAGGACTACAGGGACACAGAGACAGGACTGACACAGAGACAGGACTACACACAGGGACACAGAGACAGGACTACACCCAGGGACACAGAGACAGGACTACACACAGGGACACAGAGACAGGACCAGGGTAAATGGCACTACTGAAGGGACTGAGGGGACTGCATGTCCTCTCCATTAGATTGAAGTTAACAGAGAGGGTTGTAATAGAATGGTAGATTTCATGTAAATATAATAACACGTTTGTTGCACCTCTATGGGTGTTGATTTGTACACTGTGGTTGCTACATATTGTGTTCTATCTATGATCATGTTAAAATGGTTCTGATAAATTAGCCTAAAGGCTGTGCAATGGCTGTTTGTGTCTCTTCCTATTGGAACGCAGGGGGAAGGAACTCACTGCCATTTTGAGGAGCATTTCCCTTCATGCCAGATGATTTGATACTATTCTGCTAAACTGAACATTGACACCATTCCACGGCCACACTTACTGTAGGTTGTAGTATCCAACATTATTGACCTAAATGCTGGGCGATGTATGACAGTGCTGTGGCTGTTATCGTGTTAATACGACATGTTAGGTTCCTACAGTACAACACAGACATCCAGCATGTAAACCTTCGAGCCAGGTCAATGGTGTACACACTAAGTGTTAAACCCATAAACGTGTCCCTGGGTCCAGCATGTCTCCCTATTGTCTCGAGCAGAAACAAGAAAAAGAGCTTCAGCTTCACAATTGAGTGTTTGCCTACTTTCAAGTCTTCCATTAAACTTCTGAAGCGTTAATCCTTGCTACACCTACAACAGAAATGCAGCGTTCAACAATTTGAAGGAAGGAAATGAGAAGGGAGAGAAAGAGAAAGGAAGTGATCGCTCCATATTCATATTCCTATGCAGGCGTTATCACTTAAAAGGCTTTCTAATTACAACAACAAGACAAAAACTCGTTGGATTCATTCCAGACCCGCTAAATGATAAAATAAGCTTGCACTCTCTCTCCTTCTTAATCTCCGCAAAGCACCTTGGAGTCTCATCTCCCAAATACACGTGAATGAATGAATGTGGAAAATGCCATTTAGAGATGCAGGTGTGCCATTTGATAAGAAACTTCTGGATTAAATATGTTCTGCTAATGAGGAACCCAGGCTACCCCATCAGGGCAAACTATTGGTTGGATTGTGTGAGTGCGAGCTGATAACATTCCGCACACACACACACACACACACACACACACACACACACAAACATTCCAAATTCATTATTAATAAACAGCCTTGCAGTCTCCTAGTCAGTCTATCACACGGAGAGACTGGATCCTTCACTGGAGTGAGGGATGAGGGTTCTCATTAAGAGAGGAGAGAGAGAAAGGGGGAGGTATGGATAGTGGTGGTGGTGAGGAGAGACTGGATCCTTCACTGGAGTGAGGGATGAGGGTTCTCATTAAGAGAGGAGAGAGAGAACGGGGGAGGTACAGATAGTGGTGGTGGTGAGGAGAGACTGGATCCTTCACTGGAGTGAGGGATGAGGGTTCTCATTAAGAGAGGAGAGAGAGAAAGGGGGAGGTACAGATAGTGGTGGTGGTGAGGAGAGACTGGATCCTTCACTGGAGTGAGGGATGAGGGTTCTCATTAAGAGAGGAGAGAGAGAAAGGGGGAGGTACAGATAGTGGTGGTGGTGAGGAGAGACTGGATCCTTCACTGGAGTGAGGGATGAGGGTTCTCATTAAGAGAGGAGAGAGAGAAAGGGGGAGGTATGGATAGTGGTGGTGGTGAGGAGAGACTGGATCCTTCACTGGAGTGAGGGATGAGGGTTCTCATTATGAGAGGAAAGAGAGAAAGAGAGGAAGGGGGCGGTATGGATAGTGGTGGTGGTGAGGAGAGACTGGATCCTTCACTGGAGTGAGGGATGAGGGTTCTCATTATGAGAGGAGAGAGGAAGGGGGCGGTATGGATAGTGGTGGTGGTGAGGAGGGGCTGGGAGGGAGTATCAACTGTTTTCATATTTAGCTATTTTGGGGGCTTTTTTTGGTTAGAAGGAGACAATTTCAAAGACTATGTTAATGATGCATTGAACATTGGAACAAAGAGTTCAAAGTTTCTCTGGCTCTGGCAATGACTGGATGTAATTCTTGGGCTGGTTAATACGGACTGGGGGCGGGGGTAGCGAGCTAAGCCATCGGTGCAGTGGACTGGAAGTCCCTGGCCCATGCTTGACATTTAGAACGATTTGGAGCAGATTAAGGCTGTATTAGTGCTGTAGTCTGCATGTGCTTCTGTAATGAGCTGTGAGTGTATTACAGCAGGAAGAAGTTAGCTAGCTGGTGCCTGCAGGCTGGTGGGGTAATACACCGCTGCAATAGAGAGAGCCTACCTGGACAGTTGGGTAGTTAGGCAGTTGGCTGGACCTAAAGTGGACATTGCTCTCTGTAGTGTTGCCCGGGGCAGGCAGAGACACTGTACTTAGAGTCAGCTAGGAGAGGGTTGCAATGGAAATGGAGAGCCCTGCCAGAGGGAGAGGAGCTGGAGAGGAGGGAGAGGAGAGGAGGGAGGAGAGGGAGAGGAGAGGGGAGAGGAGAGGAGAGGAGAGGAGAGGGAGAGGAGAGGAGAGGGAGAGGAGAGGAGAGGAGAGGAGGGAGAGGAGAGAGGAGAGGAGAGGAGAGGGAGAGGAGAGGAGAGGAGAGGCTCTCTGGTTGGAGACTGTCAGTCTAAACCAGCTTAGCTCAGCCAGCCAGTAAAGTGTCACAGAGTGATGGGTAGGCAGGCACAACTTTGTTACTCGGACCAGTAACTGTCTAGAAAATATTCTATATTCAAATAGAAAATTAGAAAAATGTAATGTGTTATTTCAAGCACATGATTTGGCTGCTACTGTAGCCACATCAATTTTCAAAGGTACCCAACATGACATGCAGCCCTGTCGGTAATTCTCCAAAATAGGTTTAGGATTTTGCCAGTATTCCATTTCGGTACATGTATTGTTTGTTTGTTTCCAGTACATATACAGTACACATTAAAGGAGACTGACATACAGTTGCCAAGCTTAAAGGTCTTCCTTCATTTAGAATAAAATGTATATTTTAAAGGGTCTACAAAACGCATACTATCCACAAATTAAAAAACACAGGTAATGTTTTGTTTTAGCATGTGCAAATGAAGGTGGCTGGTGTCGTCCCTCTATTGAAAGGCTCTTTATGATGTTAATGACTTGTTAGCGTAATTTCCAGCCTCCGCCATCAGCCGTGAGAAGTTCACAGACCCGCTGTTAAATAGGAGTCACCGCTATGGCATCGTTTCAAGAGCTCCCAAACAGGACGGCAGGACGATAACGAACAGGTGATGTGGCCTGATGATGGCTGCCTATGACCATGGATAGGCGGGAATTATTACAAAGACAATTTAAATAGTGAAAGGATAAGGAATGAATCATCTGGACAGCATATCAAATGTTAACTCTAGCACACCAGTGCTATTCACTCATGCAGTGGTAATAAACTGTGCTTCTTTCAAAGATAGACGGAGGAGAAATCTGGGGACAGTAAATTGTGCATGAATGTTTATTCCTCTCTATCCGAATGATACAGAGGGTTTCTAGTCTGAGACTCACTGGCACAGGCACCTGTCTTTGATGGCTACAGTGTCTGGGACATCACCAGGCCTATTTATGATCTGCTGCTGCAGTTGTCATTAATGTTCCATTAGTATCAGTACTATTTGTGTGGATGGTACTGGAAGTGGACTTCTATTGCCTTAGTAACCTTATTATTAGTTCAGCGGCTAGGGTTACATTTGAGGTACTTGTGGCTTTTGTGAAAGAGGCACCACATTTCACACACAACTTGGACAAGTCCGTAGAAGCTATAGTGTCGTTGCAGATTTGTTATATTACCCCCTGGCGGCCATTTTTAATATTGCAGCCAATCAGCTCCCAAGGGCCCTATTAGACAGGTGTCACATGGCCATATCTACATAAATAATTGGTACATAAAGGCCAATGATGGTTTAAAATTATTAAAAGGGTCTGGAGAACATCATAAAACATCCATAAATGCCATATATATGTATCCTTTAAAATGTTAGTGAAAAGTGGTGAACAAGGGCCCAAAAAACGACCCAAATGACTTATATATTTTTGTCCTCATTTTCAGTATTTAGGCCTCCTGTGCTTCTTTGTAATGTTATGTATAAATGTCTATGAATGATTTAGTTGTTGAATAGAGGAACGATCTGGATGGTTATCCCATTGTTCTCTATGGAGTCTCGGAGCCTCACAAGGTTAAACGTTCCAACATTCCAACTTTTTCCCCCGGGAATAAAAAGCCATTCCAACAGAGGGAGTTTCATCTCCTTAGGCCCCGCGAACGAACGACTGCTAATCTTTACCCTCCGCTATAGCGTTTCCATTCCGCTTCCTCCAACTCCAGACATATTTGCTCTCCCTTGCTGGCTGTGTCCCGTTAAGATTTAAACAGCAAACATAAAATACAGAAGATAACCTGTGCCGGCTTTGGAGAGACTTGACTCCCAACATTATTTTAAAGACCAGATCTGAGAGCTCCACCGCGGCAGTCGGGTGCGATTATCTTCTGTGATCCCTCTCCGACGCAACCAAAGTCATTCATCTGCCGATCCCTCCGCCCTCCTCACCCCCTCCCCCACCCTCCCACCTCCCCCTATGCATAGGCAGGGCCCTAATCAGGTCTCCGTCGTGTGTCAGGATCTGTGGATGAGCAAGGCCTAAAGATGGGAACAGCTCTGTAAACATGGCCAGGCAGCAGGGAGCTTCCGTCTCCCCCACTACGTTCTGAATAAGCAAACATGGAAAGATTTAAGGATTTTGTCAGGCCCAACTTTGTAGTATAGGCTCAGGGTTCTTTTATTTCCAGCGGTTTCCACGGCGCTGCTGCCTGCCTATGGGATATTGTTCTTAGCTTATGAAGTGCTGCGTATTGTTATAAGCTGTGTGCTTTTGTCAATAGTATTACACTATGGAGCTTCTGATTTTTTTCTCTATATTTTTTTTATACAATGGTCTCGTGCATTTTCAAGAGAGATGGGCTGCCTTGGGTTTAACCCATGGAGGTCCTGTGTGTGTGTGTGTGTGTGTGTGTGTGTGTGTGTGTGTGTGTGTGTGTGTGTGTGTGTGTGTGTGTGTGTGTGTGTGTGTGTGTGTGTGTGTGTGTGTGTGTGTGTGTGTGTGTGTGTGTGTGTGTGTGTGTGTGTGTGTGTGTGTGTGTGTGAATTGTTTATGTTTTTATTGACATTTCTTTTGTTGTTGCCGGCCTTTGTTTTCTCCCCCACTTAACCTAGATAAACACCATCGAATCTTCTCATTGAATTCACATTGTTATACAGCCATATAAACCGAATGTCTTTCTATTGTCACAAGTCAACTTTCCCGTCAGAACTGATTCAGGACTATCATGACCAACCCAGTGAATCTGGACGTGGACGGTGTACTCCATAATAAACGGGCTAATATAATTGGCTCTATCAAATGGGCTGTATATTAACAACAGTCGGCTGTGCTCACCCCTGTCAGGATTCTATTATAGAGCCTGCTCCCTCCCCTTGTTTTGATACAGCAGTAATTTAAAGACCCATCTTAATTGACTTATTTTTTCCGCATGTCTGTCGGAGCTTGTGCTGTGCATGCACAGAGTGCAATAAGGGTCTTGTTCCTTTATTGGGCCACACACAATGTACTGAGTTCAATTTTACCATTCATAATGAATGCAGTCTCGCCATTCAAATGCAGCCATAAGCACACAGCAGATAAGAATTTAATTAAATGTAGATTAAAACCAAACAGGAAAACACACTCGCTGATCATTTTTTATCGCGTCCCCTGGTCATATCCCCCCTCGTACTTTCCACTGACTTGTTCTTCCTTGGGCTACAGCTTTTCAGCGTGCCAAAAGTGGCGAAACACCTCACACATCTCGCTGTGGCGCTGTGAGATTGTGTAAAATGCAAAACGAAGGGGCGGTCACACGATTAATCAGAAATCTCATGTCGGGGGAGGATTGGGGGGTAAGGGGGAGGGAGGAGGAGAGACAGAGGTGGAGGGAAGGAATTAGTTGCCTCATCCCCAAATTTGCATCATTTTTTTCCAACGGACAATCTCAGCACTGTATAGGCAAGGGGAATCATATCTCTCTTCACAGGAAGGAACAATCACAATATTGCCACAATATTGAAATAAATGTCACCTTCACATCCTATCAAATTGTCCATACTTGCTAAACATGATGTTAGCTAGCGAGAAAGTAGTGCTTTGCAAGCATGCCTGATCCGTAAGAGCTATTTTAGGTTCCATCCACAGCCTCTACTGACGACTAGGCTTCACACTGCATGGTCACCTCAGGCTCAAGTGTGTTTGTTTTAACTGCAGTGGGATATAGGAGAGCTGGAGAAGAGTCCGTTGAAAATGTAGAGAGACATATCATATTATAAATATTATATTATAATATCATATTATACACATTATAAGGAATTAATAAAGGTTAACAAGTTAAAAAGCATTATTCCTAAGGAACTATAGTATCCTTTGTCCAATTACATACCATTAAACAAAATAGCATAAAACATCACATCTTAACATGAGCTTCTATATTATTGTTTTGAAGTGTTACAGTTGTTGTCCTCTGTTTTTATAATTGTGAACTGGTATTTTCTAGGTTGGAATCTAATATGGAAAAATGATTTTATGTAATGTGTTCCAAATTCAGTGTATTTTTTCAAACCATATTTGCAAGGATTCATTTTTATTCCTGTCATATGTAGATAATGTATTTAAATACTGGTAATTTCAATGCTTTATTATTTCATATAGTTCTGCAGGTGAACTTTTTCTTTTCTACACAAAACGAAAGTAATCACACAGCGTCTGGTGTGTTTTCATGTACAGTAGGAGCATATTGTTCTTGCATCCTTCTTCCCTCAAAGTTTCAAAAAGGTGTTGTCTCCCAGATAGAGAACCTGTATGCAGCGTGAACGTGATGTACTGATTCTCATCAGGTTCAAAGACCCGGTTGTTATCATCAGAGCCAGTCGCTTTTCATTTTAGCCTTTTCAACAAACACTTGAAAACTAAAGCGATTCATAACATCTCACACTTTTCAGAGAGGAAAGGAAAGAAGTGGAAAATATTGAAGTGGAAAATTGTGGCTAATATAGTTTTAATTTAGCTTCAGAGCTTGAGTTATTCTCACTCTTTAAAATTGAGTGTTTTGTTGAAACAGCAGCAGCAGCAGCAGAGAGTAAGAGAGAGAGTGTGGCTGGTCTATTGGCTCAAACTGGCATTGGACAGTAGTGGCTCGGCCACCTCACTCCTGCCATCCCTGCCACTACCTCTGCTGCCTGCCCGCCTGCCCGCCTGCCTGCCCGCCGTGCTGGTGGCGTATCTCAGTTCCACTCTATTACCCTCACGCAAGCGATTGGCCTTTTCTGTGGGGAAAAGAGCAATATCCTGTCGCAGTCTGTTTGATCAAGTGCTAAACCCTTGTGATCAATAGAGGGACAGATGTCGTCTCCAGATGGCTGCGTGGCGATACCTGGGGCAGTGAGGGGCCTTGCCAGGACGACAGAATGGCAACGAGGAAGGGCCAGCGGCTGCTGCTCCCATCGCACCAGCCACCGAGACCACAATGTGACAAACGCAATTAGGCCTTTTAGCTACAGATTATTTATTTCTCCTGCAAACTGACAGAAAATGTAATTAGCGCTTAGTTTAAGCAATATGTAGAATTACAGGGGTGCAGAGGCAGAGGGCATGTTAGGGTGGGATGGAGGGAGCTAATGTGGCTGTTGTGGTGGTGGGCGCCTGGACTCGGGAGGCTTTGCTGCCGTGTTGCTGTTCTCACTCTGTCTGCGTTCACTGTCTGTCTTTCTGTCTGTTGCTGGGCTCTGTGAACAACAGCAGTCACAATCCCACTCTGTCTTTCTGTCTGTCGCTGGGCTCTGTGAACAACAGCAGGCACAATCCCACTCTGTCTTTCTGTCTGTCGCTGGGCTCTGTGAACAACAGCAGGCACAATCCCACTCTGTCTTTCTGTCTGTCGCTGGGCTCTGTGAACAACAGCAGTCACAATCCCACTCTGTCTTTCTGTCTGTCGCTGGGCTCTGTGAACAACAGCAGGCACAATCCCACTCTGTCTTTCTGTCTGTCGCTGGGCTCTGTGAACAACAGCAGGCACAATCCCACTCTGTTTTTCTTTCAGAGGAGGTTGCACAGAAACCTATGCAGCACACAGTATATGTTAGTTTGCTCATCAAGTTCATGTAGACCACAACTTTGGAAATTCCGGTTCCATTCTCACCCAGATCAGATAAAATATGTCCCAACATTCCAAAATGGTTGATAGCCTAGGCAGGTGCATCTCTCATCTCCCCCTCTCATCGCCAGAAGGCCCAAATAGACCTTTCCAAAAAGGAGAGTGGCCCATTTTAAACGGCGTTAGGGCATTTGCATTAGGGCTGGCGTCCATATACCAGGCAGGCCATGTGGTGCGTGGTGGCGCGGGGACAGAGCCATGTTGGAGGAGCTACTGAGGCGCTGCGTCCTTGTGTCTCTCTCCCAGTCCCTGGCCCTCCCTTTGGAGCTCCGCCGTTCACCTGCTCCCCTGCTCCCTTCCCGAGTAGCATGATCGGAAAGGGGGACGTGGGCCACCGGGCCACAGCTGGGGTTCTGGGACAGCTTTGCTTAGTTGGCTCTGCCCCGGGTGGTGGTGGTGTTGGTGGTGGTGCTCAACATAGCAGCGGCCTGTCACAGGGACCTCCACGTCCCATTAACACATAGCCTGGTCAGGACAGAGAGCCAGACCCAGGCCCCCAGCAGGGCCCCAGTAAACACATGTCGCCTGGCCACAACCAGGACCCAGCGGAGAGAACACAGCACAGTTAGAGCTGGGAAACCTAGAGGACAGGGGTGGGGGTTTTTTTGAATTTTTTTGGTAAATGGCATTAAAACAAAATGTACAATGCGAACCCAGAGGATACCCCTTAAAGGTTTTAATTAAAACCCTTTCCAAAAGTGGTCCTCGTTGTGCACCACACTTTAAATGTGTTGGTTAGAACATTTAGCCTAAGTCCAAAAGGGTTTTAGCATTGTTTCATGGAATTGTAATGTTATTACCTAGAAATCAAATATAAAAGTGACACCCATGAGAATCTAAAAGTCCTTTTGAAATGTGTTAGTGTTCGTAGTGTAATGTTCAGAAAAACTATTAAACTATACATTTCTGATCATGTATTATCAGAATTATAGAAAGTGTTTGTGTCATTTTGAGATTGTTATATTCACTACATTTCTTAAATACATTTCACAGCAGTCTCTTATCATATTTGGCTCACATATTTGTCATTTATAATTTTGATATATATAACAATTTACTTTATATTGTTTATATCTCACTGCACCAAATCATTTTTATATTTTTTATATAAACTGTAATCAAAGAAATGTAGCATTTAACATCTTTTCAATTCCCTCATAATTTCTCAGTTCTAATAGACCTATAAAAACTTGGCATATTCATTCACATTTAGATCTCCCTCTCTCTCTCTCTCTCTCTCTCTCTCTCTCTCTCTCTCTCTTCTCTCTCTCTCTCTGTCCCTTTATTTATCTCTCTCTCTCTGCCCCCCCCCCTCTCTCTCTCTCTCTCTCTCTCTCTCTCTCTCTCTCCCTCTCTCTTTCTCTCTCTCTCAGTGATATTACCAGACAAACAGGCACTTGCCAATATCATTTTCACTGTGCAATGAAACAGATTCATGCGTCTCCAGAGATTTGCTAAAGAAATATCATTTAATTATAAAAGGAAGCATCTCATTTCTACACAGTGCAAAATCATCCACTCAATCAGATCATTGCTGGAAACTAGGAATTTTGAAACAGATTTTCTTTGTTCCAGAACTCAGAATGACAATATTGAATATATGTTAACTGAAATAATATGATTCTTCTGAGATGTGTTGTAGTTTAGTGTCTTTGTAGCTGGTATGAATGTGTACCAGTGGGATTCTGTATGACACTCTCCTGGGAACCCAGGTTTAATTTGTGGACTCTGACCCCTGTGCCATTTGCTCAAGGCCATGCATGAGCTTTCAGTGTTGGCTGTCATCTGCAAAACACTTGATGTTAAAATGAGTCTGTACACTGTAGTGTTATATATTTATATATGTATTATTTATTCAACCATGCTCATTTAAACGAGTGGTATTGTCAATAGAATACATTATTTTATGCCTCAAAAAATGTGTATTTGCTGCACAAAATTGACTCCTAGGCTATTAGTATTTTCACAAACGTGATGACTGGTACAACAGATCGATAACCGTCATAATACCTTAGATATGATGAATATCCTCATCATATACATTGTCTCAGAACAACTTGTTTTCACTGTAGAAACAGAGTAAATGAAGGTCATAAGAGTGCTTCCCATTCTATACCTTCTTGAACGTATGGACGGAGTCTGTCAGTCTGACATGCTGCCGTGTTTAGTGTCTATGCATCAACACGATATCATACGTACTGTGGTGGGTACGGAGTTGCATTTTAGCATGAGAAGAGCGCCTTCTAGTGGTGGCCAGAATAACATCATCAGAATGGGAGGCGGAGTGAGCAGAGAATAAGAGGATTCAAATCTATGTTATAATGTTATAGTCCGCTAACTGCAGTTTATTCCACACCACACCCTGTAACAATAGGATTGTTTGACCCATTAGTGACTTTTCATATTCACTCTGCCATGGGAAGTCTCACTCAGCTTTCTCTCAGCCTGTCTGTGCTGCTGTCTGGCTGTTGTCTTAACCTGATGGTTTGACAGTCTGCTGCCATATCACCATCCTGTCTGTTCAGAAACACTCTCAATATTTGCTGTTATTCATGAGAAGAGGAGTTTGTTTAGTTTTTCTGTAGGTATAGGCTGTTGTTAGTATGAAAATTGTCTTCTGTTAGTTCCATATATTAATAATGTAGACATTGCACTGAATATGATTTATGTCTATGGTTTAGTGAACCATACTTGTGTGATTAGTAGCCTTGTGACGGAAACCTGAAGAGTTGCATTAGCTTCCTGAGATAATTTCTAGTCTTTAGCTCAACGGGCTAACACAGTCTAGGTTAATAGAACATTTAAACCACAAACAAGTTAACAAACATGGCAGGCAGGCAGCTACTTGATATTTGTAGGTGCCAGGAGGCTTTCCCTGGTTAGCCGTCCGTTCAACAACAGTCTGGGCTGATTTGGAGACAAGACCAGAGGTCTTTAATTACAAAAAGCACTGAGCCCTCCGGCATTACCACCATCACTTCACGAGAGAGAGAGAGAGAGAGAGAGAGAGAGAGAGAGAGAGAGAGAGAGAGAGAGAGAGAGAGAGAGAGAGAGAGAGAGAGAGAGAGAGAGAGAGAGAGAGAGAGAGAGAGAGAGAGAGAGAGAGAGAGAGAGAGAGAGAGAGAGAGAGGATAAGGGGCCTGAAATAATCAGGCTGTTTGCAAATCACCATCAAGCTCCTGGAAACAGCTCCTCAAGGAGAGAGACCACATGGTTACAGTGTCCTGTCTCAAAAGTGTGCTGCAAATCCATAGCATACAATGTGGTTACTGTATGTTTGCTGAAAGCCACCCTCAGCCCCTTAATGTGCAGTGGGCCTGGCCTGTGTTGAAGACAGATGGGAGAGCTGATGTGCGTTACTATGCATTTTACAGCAAACTATTACAGAGTCGTGCTGTTTACACACAAACATTTGAATACCTGTCTGCAGGCCAGTTTAATTATGCAAACCCTTCTGTTATGTGTGTTGCTTTGTCGTCTCCTCCCAGCTCTCTCACTGCAACAAGGCTGGAGAGATGTGTTTGTGTTTCATTAAGATACGGACAGTGGTGTGGCACAGGCAGGAGCAAATGTATTCCATTCCTCATAACCTCGAGTATCTAATACTGTCTGTTCCTCCCCACCACGGTGGCCCATGTTCACTTTTACACTAGCGTGGCAGGTAGCCTAGTGGTTAGCGCGTTGGGCCAATAATCAAAAGGTTGCTGGTTTGAATCCCCAAGCCAACTAGTTGAAAAATATGCCGATGTTCCCTTGAGCAAGGCACTTAATTCTAATTGCTCTGGATAAGAGTGTCTGCTGAATGTAAATGTATAGCCCTCAATGTCATAATTCATCTCCAATCAGGGACTGATTTAGATCTGGGATATCAGGTAGAACAGAAAACCAGCAGGCTCTGGACCTCATAGGGTAAAATAGGAACACTTCTGCTGTATAGGCTACTTTACTGTACATCCATTGTCATTTAAAGCTGAAGAAATGTAAAATGACCTCTGATGTGTGACTTTGAAATCTCTGGAGTTTGTAGTTGGGGAGGAGGGACGTACAATGCATGTGCCTTATTTCCCCATACGATTCATCCTTTGACGTTTGATTCGTGAAAGTACTTACACACGATGCACCCCCTCCCTCTCATCATTTTGTTTCTTGAATTCTGTCATATGTTCATCTTCAACTACATGTTCAAATACGGCATTCATCAAAGGGGAAGAGAAGGAATGGGCATTAGGCCAGCTGAGCCTCAGTCACCGGCCCAATGTAGAGCTGGTGAATATTATATTGAGAGGGAGGAGAGAGAGAGAGAGAGAGAGAGAGAGAGAGAGAGAGAGAGAGAGAGAGAGAGAGAGAGAGAGAGAGAGAGAGAGAGAGAAAGAGAGAGAGAAAGGCAGAGAGAGAGAGGGAGAGAGAGAGAGGGGCAGAGAGAGAGGGGAGAGAGAGAGAGAGAGGGGCAGAGAGAGAGAGGGAGAGAGAGAGAGAGAGAGGGGGGCAGAGAGAGAGAGAGAGAGAGGGGGGGGAGAGGGAGAGAGAGAGAGAGAGAGGGGGGGGGAGGGAGAGAGAGGGAGGGGGAATGGAGAAAGCAAAGCAGTGTTTTTAATTATCTGGACTAGGTACAGGATGCGGTTTTTTGATTGTTTTAATGAAGCAGCTGGCCTATTGTGTCTCCTTAATTCCTCTATTGTTTTTAGAATATGTCATAGTTCTTTATTCTTTTATCAGGTGCTCTGCAGGAGGATTCAGCACAATAGCGTTCATTCCAACTGCATTGGCCGCTGCACAAAGCCAGGCAGGCAGCTCATTGCAGAGAGCTATAGCTCGCTAACAGGCAAAACAGTGCAAATCACACAAGCTGCTACTTTTTAGCCTTTTCCCCAGTTTTACTTGTGGGCTGTGCACTTTCAAAATTGGCAAAAGTGGCCAGTATGATACAGATAAACTTTCATGAACTATTCACAAAATGATTTGCCTTTGCTGCCCCTCTCTCTGTACAGTAAGAGGTGTTTCCCAATCCTTGTCATATGAACCCAAAGGGATGCACATTTGTGTGTGACAGTGCTGGCCGAGAACAAATCATTTGGTTCTCCATCTCCAGCAACACCTCAATGGATCTCCAGTGGATCTCCTGGGCTTCCATCTATGTGTATTTCCCAAATGCCACCCTATTTCCCATTTAGAGCACAACTTGCGTCCACGGCCCATAGCTCTGGTCAAAATAGTGTGCTAATTTGGGAATAGGGTGACATTTGGGACTAAGCCTCCACCTGAGTTTGGTGGTTGAAGTCTCCTCTGAGGCAGGAATGATTCTGTCTGAGTCACTATTCTGTGTTTTAGAACACCACCCCAGCATTCTCACAGATGACAGATGGGTGTCTGTGGTGTGGCTGGCTGAAGGAGTCACATTGCTGTGCATATTTCATAGGTGAATTGCATTGTAGGTTAGTACTAACAGTCATTAGCAATTAGCAGTGGAAGGCTTGCAGTAATTCAGAGCATCTTTAACTGAAATTGTTTTCAAAGACAGTGAAAATGTAGAAAATGTCAGTCGTGAGTTCAGTATCAGGGTGTTTTTCTCCCTTCTCTTTGTTAACCGAGAACCTGAGAAGTGGAATCTCTACCAATTTAAACTTTTGATGGTGAGTAGTGACGATCTGCCCCCCACCTGCCCCCATTGTGGCTGCTCGCTAGCAGTTAGTATCTACCTTGATGGTAACTCTGTCTGACGGTAGTGGAGTTTTGTTACTTTAATTAGGAGATAAAAATTCAAAGGGCCTCTCCAGGCTGTGTGTGGTGAGAGAGAATCAAAACCAGCGCTCAAGTGGAGGGACCTGAAGTGTGTCTCTCATCACGGGAGATTGGCCAGCAGATAGGCACTGTTCTTTAAAGGAGCCAGTGCTGCCTGCTGCCTGCCACTCACACGGATACACACACACACACACACACACACACACACACACACACACACACACACACACACACACACACACACACACACACACACACACACACACACACACACACACACACACACACACACACACACACACACACACACACACACACACACACAGAGGTTTCCTTGCACACAGAAATGGGACTTTAAAATATGGCATATTTTACTACGTCTTGCTCCCACTCCTCCTCATTTCTATAATAGTGTTTAATTTCAGTGCTGTTTGACATAAATGTAATGAAAAGGTTGGGAAATGTGTTCATGAGAGTAGCGAGGTTATGACCAGCGTCAGGTGGGAGGTGGAATGCCGTGGAAGGTGTACCTGAGAGGAGTGATACATCCTCAGATTGGTGTGGAAGTTAGGCTTCATAACAATCATTCCATCATGTCATTTCATAGTAACTACAGCAGTTACTCTTCAGTTTTCCTCCCTGGGTTGGGGGAGCCTCACTTGAAAACCTCAACCCTGTCTACACTGACCTTTAAAACGAGTGATTTCTACGTTTTATGTAAACATTTGTAATCAGTGTCTCTCCAAAGTGTGGAGGATGGAACTATGAGTGGGGTGCAGTTAGTCTTCTGTTCTACCCTTCATACCTCTCTTCTGCAACGCCCCTTATTTCCACAACAGCTGGACTCAAATCACAGGTCCTCTCTCATCCTGACGCTGCTCTGTCGGAGTGTTTGCACATCTTTGAAAGCTAACAGAGTGCCCTAATTAATTGTCCAGCTTTTCTCTGAAACAATGTCCTAATTCTGCCATTTAGCGTGAGCGTATCATCGTTTGTTGTTATCGCCCCAGACAGATTTTTGTAAATAGTCATATTAAAACTTTAATCTCTTCAAAGGAAAATGAAGTGCAGCTGAAAAGCCTGTCATGTGCAGGAGATAAATATTATCTAAGTTAAAAACCTTCCTCTACCCCTTCCTCCCCTTCCGCTCTCTCATCCTAACTTAATGAATATGTTCAGAAGATTTCACTGGAATGTTTAATCCCTAAACACAAACATCTGATCTTGTGTAGAGGATCTGTTTGAGGTTATGCTATATTACTGAAGTATACAGTATAGCTCCAATGCAAAGACCTACTATAATTTACCCCACTGAGTATGACATTTCTTACTGATACTTTAACCAAAGTATGACATTGTGATTTCACACTTTAGTCATTATATAGTCATTATTATTAAGTCCTTATAACATGTCCCTCTGGATGGAATTCCATACCCTCTGAACTCCAGAGTTTGGAGTCACCTATAGGGTGAAACATCAATAATAATAATATAATACTGTCCCCAGTGGGAATTGAACCCATCAACTAAGCTACACAGGCTAACACTACCATGCTCTACCAACAGAGTCACACAGGATAAAAACAACATTCTTCAGCATCTTCCTCTTCTGTCTGTTCCAGGTGGCCAGCTGTGGTGTACCACCACTAAGAACATCATGGGGGGCGAGGAGCTAGTGGCGTTCGCCGTGGACTTTGACTCCCGTCTACAGGCCATCAACCACATGTCTCTGAGCGAGGGGATGTACCCGGCTAGACTGCTGGACACTATCCAGCTCCTGCCTCAGCAGGCCGCCATGGCCTCCATTCTGCCCACCGCCATCGTCAACAGTGAGTTACAATACACTCCATGGCTAGTCTGTACTGTAGTCTCACCTAGGGCTGTGTTTGAAATGGACTCTATTCCCTATGTAGTCCACTACTTTAGGCCAAAACTTTATGTAGTGCACTATAGGAAAGAGGGTGCAGACTCTGGACAAAGGTATTGCACTATATAGGGAATAGGGTGCCGTTTTGGACATAGCCCTAAATGTCTGTCTGTCCATCCGTCTATGGGCTGTAGATTAACCCAGATGAGTCTGTGTTAAGAGCGGTTGAGATAGGAGCTGTCGACCTTCTGTTTGGGTTCACATAAACACAGGCGAGCCTCCCACTAACCTGTTAATTGCAAAATACAAGCTTCATGCAAATAGTGCATTTGTTTACTTAATAAGGGCTATCTGGGTTCAGCTCGACAGGGAGGCTGCTCTGCTGCAGGCAGATGGTCCAGTGTTTCAGTTGCCCTTGAGAAAGGGCATCAACCTAGTGGTATCGACACAGTCCTATCACAGGCTTGGGTATTACAGGGTTTTCTCCTGGCTTTCAAATCAGAGCTATAAAGAGAAAGAAATGTGTGTGTGTGTTGTACGTGCATACGTGTGCATGTTGTTGTGTGCGCACGAATCGTACACTGACGTTCTACCCTGACGTTGTACCCTGTGTTTTACCCTCTCTCTCCAGAGGACATCTTCCCATGTAAGGCGTGTGGGATCTGGTACCGCAGCGAGAGGAACCTGCAGGCCCACCTGATGTACTACTGCAGTGGCAGGCAGAGGGAGCCAGAGAGCCAAGGGGAGGAGAACGACAACGGACCCCACCAGACACCCAGCATCTGCCCCTTCCCACAGTGCAACAAGAGCTTCACCAGCGCCAGGGCCCTGGAAATGCACCTGAGCACGCACAGCGGTGAGTAGAGATGTCCTGCTAGTACTATTAGTATAGTATTTCAGCTTCTACTGTAGTAATACTTGTACAGTACTGTAAAGTAGATGAAATGTAGATTTATTTCAGCTTTCATTTAGTTGTAAGTATCTCACCATTGAGTGATGTTGACATGATATGTGCTTATCATTAAAGGTAATCCAATGTATTATTTAATTACGTTGCGTAGTACAGAACAGTATACCTTTAATATTTGTCAGTCATTTTAGTATTCGGTTTTGTAACGAAAAGTATTGCTTGACATCAAGACACTGTCAGTTTCACATTAGTCAGGTAAAATAATTGGAAAAGTGAACTACTGCTCTTAGCAACATAAATATACACATCCCCCTGTCAGCTTAAGCAGTTGACAGTTCAGCTTTCAGCCCAACCAAAAATCAGGAGGGTTGGGAGTAAGCTTGGCATAATGCATCAGGTTTTGATCGTAGCCGTAGTTAACGTTAAGGCAGAGTGGGAAGGCGACGAAGAATCTCAACAGTGTCCTTTTATCTCCCTAACAGGTGTCAAAATGGAAGAGACGCTCCCCCCTGGCACCAGCTTGAAATGCACAATCTGTAACTACACAGCGGATTCTCTTATTACGTTCCAACATCACATCCTCTCTCACCTGTCACAGGCCGCCTTCAGATGCAATCACTGCCATATCAGCTTTCAGAACCACAGGGAACTCTTGCAGCATCAGGACTTACACAGCCACCATGGCCACGGTGTTGGTAGCAAACTTCACAGGGAGAGCGACAGCGAGCACTCCCCCAGGGGGGCGGAGGAAGCCCTGCAGCAGGCGGCGGCCCGCGTCGAGCTGGCCAACCGGAAGGAAGCCCTCCAGAGTCCCAAAGGATCCCTCAGCAAGGACGCCACCATCGACAGTGAGCTGGAGAAGGCTGAGAAAAAGCCCATGCTGTCAGGGTTGAAGGGGGACGGTGGCCATCCGGGCAGTAAGGCCAGCTTCTCCTACACCCGGATCAAGTCTGAGCCCTCCAGCCCCCGCTTGGCCTCCTCTCCTGTTCAGCATAACATGGGCCCCACCTACCCCATGGGGCCCTTCCTGTCCCAGTTCGCTTTCTCCCAGGACATTTCTGTCGTCCCGCAGGCTTCTGAGATTCTGGCTAAAATGTCAGAGCTGGTGCACCGGAGGCTACGCCATGGAGGGAACACGGTCTACCCTCCGGTGATCTACAGCCCCCTCATCCCCAAAGGGGCCACGTGTTTCGAATGCAATATCACCTTCAACAACCTGGAAAACTACCTGGTCCACAAAAAGCACTACTGTAACAGTCGTTGGCAGCACATGACCAAGTCGCCTGACTTCTCCAGCATCTCAGACAAGGCCGTGAGCCCCAACAGCGGCCACAGCTCAGTCAGTATGCTCGCCGGATGCCACCCGTCTGAGGTCACCGACAGCCACCTGATGCAGTCGGCCTGTTTGTCAGTCAACTCTCAGAGTGTTCTGGACATGATCAATGCAGGCGGGGCAGTGAAAGGCCCAGGCCCAGAGAAGGAGCTCCCGGGGCAGGTGAAGAAGGTCTCCACCACCCCGACCGGCGTAGAGGAGAGGCCGAACGGGAAGCAGCAGGCGGTGGAGGGGAAGAGCCCTACCAACACGCCTCTGGTGGAGACTGACGTCAACGACCCCAACCAGACTTCCTGTGCGGCCTGCAATATCACCTTTAGCCGCCACGAGACCTACATGGTCCACAAGCAGTACTATTGTGCTACGCGTCACGACCCCCCCATGAAACGCATGTCCGCCAACAAGGTTCCCTCCATGCAGAGGACCATGAGGACCCGCAAGCGTAGGAAGATGTACGAGATGTGTCTCCCAGACCAGGACCCGAGAGGACCCTCCATTGGGCAGCCAGGGTTCCTGGGGGTCCCTCCTATGGCGAACCCCTGTACCTCCCAGGAGGCGGTGGAGAGCCTGGCTGACCGCTTTCACCCTCGCTGTGACGTCTTCCCAGGGATGGTCCCCAAACACCTGGAGGCTTCCCTCACCGTCACCAAGTCTATCATGGCCCCCAACAGTAATGCCACTATGGACCAGCAGGAGCTGGACGCACCCATCGATCTCAGCAAAAAGTGCTCGCCGATCCCCAATGACAAGACATCGTCCAACTCCCCCAAAAGACTGTTAGACTATCACGAATGTACAGTGTGCAAGATCAGTTTTAACAAAGTGGAGAACTACCTTGCGCATAAACAGAACTTTTGCCCTGTGACAACAGCCACAGCCTCCCAGCAGCACGGTGGTGAGACCATGTTCCCAGACGTGGTGAAGAGTGAAGGCAGTAATCCTGATGACGCCTACGATAAGAGCCCATGTGAGAAGAACGGCAACGATAAAATGATTGTGCAGAATGGGGGTGGAATGTTCCCCCCTCACATGGGCCCAGTGCCGGGTCTCAAGCCCTTCAGCGAGGCTCAGCTCATCCCGACTAAAGACGAGAACATGTTTCTGCCCCACTGCCTTTATCCCGGTGCAATAAAGAAGATGAAAGGTGCCGAGCAAATATCGCCCTACTTCGGGATAAAGCCGACCGATTACGTGGCCGGCGGGCTGGTCATGCAGGGCGAGAGAGAGGTGAGCAGCGAGCAGGAGCAGAGCACTAATGGAGGGGGACCAGAGACGGGGAGAGAGCAGCCTGCTGCCAACGGCTGCCCGCTCCCCAGCAAAGAGCCACTGCCCCTGCTGCCCAAAAACAGGGGCATGGTGATAGTCAACGGCGGTCACAAGCCAGAGGAGCGCTCGGGATCGGGGCCCGTCCCACCCAACCAGGATAACCAATCCCACAATCCCCAGCAGCAAGACGGCCACCCCTCACCCACGTGGGGCGCGGAGAACCCGTCCGACTCCAACGAGAATGTGTCGCCCGCGTCCAAGTCTCCTACCGAGGAGACGGTGCCCACGGTGACAAAGGGTGTGAATGGGTCGTCCCAGGCTCCGGGCAGCGGGAAGTACTGCCGCCTCTGTGACATCCAATTCAACAACCTATCAAACTTTATTACCCATAAGAAGTTTTACTGTTCGTCACATGCTGCGGAGCATGTGAAATGAACTAGTTCCTGTTTAGTTTCCTGTCCCTTCCCACTCTCCTTTTTTTCTGTTTGGGTACACTGTCGTGTCTGGAATAATGCATCACTCACGCAGTTCTAAACACTGCTTGTGGACAATCAAGAGAGGCTTCTTCTTTCATCATTTTAACACTTCATTGCAAATCATTGGTTAAAAAAGAAAAAAAAAAAAATGAATCCAGAGTAATATTGGTGCCACTTTCACATTTATTTATTTTACAATCAGTATTAATAGTAGTGATCTTAATTTAAAATTCAAATGAAATTTATATCAGAGTTGTTTGTAATGTTATTGTATAGTCATTCTTGTGTAGCACACATATTGTTTACACTGTAATGTAGGCTCAATGAAACGATAGAATACAAATGAGATGCATTTTAGACACAAAATAGCTACTGAAGCACTTGTCTATTCTTATTTGCTGTAACAGTTTTTGTATATGCCTAAATGTCATTTGCAGCTTTGCTATTCATGACTCGGATTCTTGGCCTTAACCCTTTGGTGGGATAGCCAGGTACAACCCAGCTGCATCTTCTGTTTTGGCATACACTTGGCTTAGCGTACGTATGTGGCTGTGTCCCTGTCTCTTTTCTTCAACTCGGACGTGGATGTTTTCAGGAGGTTGGCAACATTCTTGTACAGTACTCATATTTCTGTTTGCTGAACTACACTTTGGTCTCCCTTTCTAGAATTTGCTGTCGATGCAATACTTTGTAAATGAGGGAACATTACTGAAAGCAGTATTATGAGGGGGACTGCATATATTTGAGGGGGAAAAAAATTGTACAAGAATTACATTTATTGCTGTTGATGATGGACAAGCTGGGTTGCGAAGTTGGTTGACGGGGGATACTGATGTAAAATAATCATTCCATTGTCCTAATTATGGGAGAAAAAAAGTTTCTTAAAAAAAACGTTGTTGCTATGCATGTATATGGATGGAATAAAGTTCCAGAACTGTTGGAAATAATTTTTATTTTGATGTGGTGTCATAATTAAACTTAAATCCTCAGGATAATCCATTGATGTTTGGTCTTTTCTTTCAAAGCTACAACACAGTATCAGTGTAGTGGATGTGTACATTAGATATAAGGGACAGAGTGCTCTTTTCAATCCACATCACAGAAATTCAGCTTTACAGCGTGAATCAAATTTAAAGTCAATGTTCCCGCTTTAGACGAGACTGCTTTCACGGTAAACACTGCATGTGTCGGCTCAATCGGAAATGACTTTTACATCGTCACCTTTACATTCTATCATGGGATCTGTAACGCTGCAGCTTCACAGACTGAAAACATCCCAGAAAGATAGTAAACAGACACAAATTCAGAAGACTTTATTATTTATTTACAAACATTAAGGCAAAACTGTCTGATATTTGTACTTGTAATAAAGGATACATATAATAAATCAATCGATTGAAACCGGTTTCATTTGTGGACATATATACTTGACATGTGTTCCTGGAAAAAAACTAAACATGGAACCTCTGACATATGACTTCATCTTCCAGTTGTGAGTGTAGTTGAGACATTTGGCAGCAGAATCAGTGTGTCACTGGCACAGAATTTGAACCTTGAAATTAGAGCAATAGATGTCTTCTATAGATCTCTATGGTCATTGGCTCTGCTGTTTGGACTGCCGTTGGGACACCAGCTTCCACAGGTGTTTGCTAACAACAGACGGCCTCTTGTAAATCATCCTGCGGTCCCCTCCTTTAACATGGATCTGGTTGGCCGAGGGGTAAGTCTGCTCCAGTAACGTCTTCTGAAGCTGGGCCACCACCTGATGTGGAAGCACATACAGTCAGTCAATGTTCATTTGAGTTAGTTTTAGGGCCCTGCGAGAAACAGTCAATGCATTATCCCAATTCCATCCATCCCCTTTCTCCCCGAGGTGTGCACTGTGCAGTAGTGCCGTCCCCCTGAACTAGTGCAGGCGTTGGCTAAGACGACAGCAATGAGTGGAGCATCACCTCGAGCTCCTACAAAACATTGCAGGTTTCTACTTTTTCTAAAAATGTTCTTACTCAGTTTGTTTTGTGCATTACGTCATACCCCCCAGGTAGAACTATTGGAATATGAATCGCTTGGTAGTCACACCGTCCACCCGACTTTCTCGAATTCCCAAAGACGGCGGAACAATGGTCTATGTTCTTCGGTGAGGAGCCGGGTTGCCTGGGAGTCCTACCGGAGAGCAGGAAATAGACACAGATGGAGAGGCAGATGTGGGAGGATCTTAGTGAGATTGAGACGCTGGGTGACCCGTCCTCCATTAACAAGCATACTACTCTCCAATGTTCAACCATTAGTGAATAAACTTGATGAACTTAGTGCAAGGATCTCCTTCCAGAGGGACATCAGATTCTGCAACATACTCTGTTTTTCTGAGACCTGACTTTCCTCCCACATACGAACAGATTATATACAACCAGCGTGTTTGACAGTTCATCAAGCGGATAGGAAGAGGGCTCTCTCTAGCAAGAACAAAGGCAGAGGGCTCTGCTTTATGATCAATAACAAGTAGTGCGACAAGGAACACTTCCAGAAACTTGCGAGCTTCTGCACTTCCGACTTGGAATACTTGGTCAAATGTCAACCTTTTTACCTTCCGAGAGTTTTCAGGGATTATCACTACTTTTGTGTACATCCCACCCTAAACTCACACCAAAAAAGCTCTCAAAGATCTTCATTGGGCCCTGAATAAACTAGAGACCGAGTACCCGGAGGCAACGTTCATTGCCGTGGAGAACTTTAACAAAAGTAATTTGAGAACCGTGCTTCCGAATTACTATTAACACGGGCATAAGGCCATCTCCTGTCCTCCTTTCGGCAAATCTGACCATGACTCCATTTTGCTCTTCCCCATCTACAAACAAAGACTCAAGAGGAAAGTTCCGGTGGTCAGGTCTGTACACTGCTGGTCTGACCAATCAGAATCCATGCTTTAAGACTGTTTTGATCACATGGACTGGAATATTTTCCTATGCTGTTCAACTCGGCCTTCAATATCATAGCGCCCCCTGAGCTCACAGCCCTGGGACTTACGTCCTCACTATGCAACTGGGTCCTGGACTTCCTGACGGGCCGCCCCAAGGCGGTGAAGGTATGCAACATTACCTCCTCCACACTGATCCTCAACACGGGAGACCCACAAGGGTGCATCTTATTAGTCTCCTCCTGTACTCCCTGTATAGCCACGACTGCGTGGCCTCACACAGTTCCAACTCCATTATCAAGATTGCTGATGACACGACAGTAGTAGGCCTGATTACCAACAATGACAAGACGCCATACAGGGAGGAGGTAGGCACACTGACGGTGTGGTGCCAGGTGAACAACCCCTCCCTCAACTTCAGCAAAACAAAAGAGGTGATGATTGTGGACTTCAGGAAGAACCAAGCTGGGCACGCCCCCATTCTCATCAACGGTCCCATCAAGGAACCTCAGCCACCTGAGTGACGAATCAGACGAGGGCAGTACAGGAGCTTCATGGCTAAAACTAACAGACTGGCCAATAGCTTCTAGCCTCAGACGATCAGGCTGCTGAATAGCCACCACTAGTCAGCTACCTGCTACCTTGAAAGTTCGAGGATTTTTTTCAACCCTACCCATTGAGTACACACTTCAGGGTGAAGATTGAGAAATGACATTTGGCCAGCCACTAGATAGACTAATAGAGGGAGGAAAGTTGTACACTACTCACTTGGTTTAGAGCTGCAGGAATTTGCTCATCAAAAGAATCCCCAATAATCACACTAACAGAAGTCCTACTGGAGAGGGGTTTGAATTTGGAGATTTCCCTGAAAAATTATCAAAACATTACATACAAATCTCAAAATAAGTTTGCTTTTACACTTGTAAATTCTGGATATACTGCAGAGAATATCCAAAATGATTGTGTGATGACAGCTTGATATTACATTCACATGTACTGTATGTTCGTCTCACCTGACTTGAGAAGCACTTTCATTCAGGAAAAAATGTTCATCTACAGCACTGCTCTGGTGGGCGGGGTTACTGAGAAGGTACTTCTGAGAACACAAAGACATATGATAACATAGGACCGTGGCCTGAAAGTAAGTGTGTGTGTGTGCATTATAACCTTCACTTGTCTCTCTCCAACCCTTTCACTTTCCCTACAATTTAAGCAAAATGACTCACTTGATGTCCTTAACGCCTTGGTAACTGTAGTGTTCAAAAGCTGAAATAAGTCCATCTCTGTTGCTATCAAAAAGTGAGTTCCAGGAAATAGAACCAATATATTTTAACAAACCATTCAGCCTTTAACCTGGAGCAGTTATCAATAGTCACAGTTCTTTTTTTTTTCCCTCCCTCCCTCCCTCCCTCCCAAGGAACGATCATTACTCTACCACTAGCTCCATCCCGTGGCTATGTTAGAGATTGTTCTCCAACACAACAAGGTTGAACCATCACACCTTGACATCTCCTCCTCCTGCCCAATAACAGAATAGGGAATTTCATTTCTGGTGTCAGCAGGTATATTGTGGCACATTAAACTCACACATTCAAATGCATTGTTTAAAAAGGAAGACATTGAGAACATACGAGCTGTTGACTTGACCCCAGATATGTTAATTTGGTCTTTATGATGGACCTAACGCCTTGAGGTATTCAGCGATGTTTCAGTCAGACTCACCTGTCTCTGTATGAGGTCTTCAGAGATATTTCAGTCAGACTCACCTGTCTCTGTATGAGGTCTTCAGCAATGTTGTCCCCCATGATGGCTGGCTTTAGTAGCCCCAGAATGATGAGGATGCGGCTGATGCCTGTGGCAGCTGAGAATTGCATAGCTTGGAGGGATGGCACCAGCTGACTGTACCTACAGACACCGAACACAACAACATGTGACTGTACCTATAGAGACAAATACACAAGACACACATACTGTACCTAGAGAGAAACACACACCAGATTGTCAGGAATGAAAAGCTTAGCAACACCAGCCCAACACCTACCTGACTCAGAGACTTTATGCGTATAACTTTTTTGTTTTTGCGGGCACCAATGGCCAAAATCAATATATTTGAAAATGTTTGTGCAAAACATTTCTTAATATACACTGAAAAAAATATAAACACAACATATAAAGTGCTGGTCCCATGTTTCATGAGCTGAAAAAAAAATCCCAGAAATGTTCCATATGCACAAAAAAAAATCTCATCTCTCTCAAATTTTCTAAACAAATTTGTTTACATCCCTGTTCGTGAAGATTTCTCCTTTGCTAAGATAATCAAGAAGCTGATTAAACAGCATTATCATTATGCAGGTGCACCTTGCGCTGGGGACAATAAAGGGCCACTAAAATGTGCAGTTGTCACTCAACAATGCAACAGATGTCTCAGGTTGAGAGAGCGTACAATTTTTGAAAACTGTCAGAAACCGTCTCAGGGAAGTTCATCTGCGTGCTCGTCGTCTTCACCGGGATCTTGCCCTGAATATAGTTTGGCGTCTTAACCAACTTCAGTGGGCAAATGCTCACCTTCGATGGCCACTGGCACGCTGGAGCAGTGTGCTCTTCACAGATGAATCCCGGTTTCAACTGTACCGGGCAGATGGCCGTGTGGGCGAGCAGTTTGCTGATGTCAACGTTGTGAACAGAGTGCCCCGTGGTGTCGGTGGGGTTATGGTAAGAGCAGGTATAAGCTACGGACAACGAATACAATTGCATTTTATCAATGGCAATTTGAATGCAGAGATACCGTGACGAGATCCTGAGACCCGTTGTCGTGCCATTCATCTGCCTTATGTTTCAGCATGATATAGCACAGCCCAATGTCGCAAGGATCTGTACACAATTTCTGGAAGATGAAAAACTCCCTGTTATTCAATTGCCTGCATACGCACCAGACATGTCACCCATACTCACCAGACACCCACCCATTCAGTGGTCGGGATGCGCTGGATTCCAGTTCCCGCCAATATCCAGTAACTTCACCCAGCCATTAAAGAGGAGTGGGACAACATTCCACAGGCCATAATCAACAGTCTGATCAACTATGCGAAGGAGATGTTTTGCGCAGCATGAGGCAAATGGCGGTCACGCCAGATTGACTGGTTTTCTGATCCGCCCCCCTATTGTTTTATTTAAAGGTATCTGTCACCAACAGATGCATATCAGTATTCCCAGTCATGTGAAATCCATAGATTCGGACCTAATTTATTTATTTCAATTGACTGATTTCCTTATATGAACTGTTACTCATTAACAGGGTGGCAGGGTAGCCTAGTGGTTAGAGTGTTGGACTAGTAACCGGAAGGTTGCAAGTTCAAACCCCCGAGCTGGCAAGGAACAAATATGTTGTTCTGCCGCTGAACAAGGCAGTTAACCCACTGTTCCTAGGCCGTCATTGAAAATAAGAATTTATTTTAACTGACTTGCCTAGTTAAATAAAGGTAAAATAAATTGTTGTTTATATTTTTGTTCAGTGTAATTGCATGCCTCTTCCTTTAACAGACAAGAATATAAATGGTTTCCAATCCTGATACTAAATTATCCCCAAATGCAATATTTCAAAACTGACAAGAATGGAGTATGATTACAGTGCAATGCATAGAATATTATTAGAAAACAGCCCTAGGCTAGGCTGGGTGTCACTGTTCCTTAGGCTGGGTGTCACTGTTCCTTAGGACGGGTGTCACTGTTCCTTAGGACGGGTGTCACTGTTCCTTAGGACGGGTGTCACTGTTCCTTAGGACGGGTGTCACTGTTCCTTAGGACGGGTGTCACTGTTCCTTAGGACGGGTTTCACTGTTCCTTAGGACGGGTTTCACTGTTCCTTAGGACGGGCTTCACTGTTCTTTAGGACGGGCTTCACTGTTCTTTAGGACGGGCTTCACTGTTCTTTAGGACGGGCTTCACTGTTCCTTAGGACGGGCTTCACTGTTCCTTAGGACGGGCTTCACTGTTCTTTAGGACGGGCTTCACTGTTCTTTAGGACGGGCTTCACTGTTCTTTAGGACGGGCTTCACTGTTCTTTAGGA
This sequence comes from Oncorhynchus masou masou, assembly GCF_036934945.1. Taxonomy (NCBI): domain Eukaryota; kingdom Metazoa; phylum Chordata; class Actinopteri; order Salmoniformes; family Salmonidae; genus Oncorhynchus; species Oncorhynchus masou. The sequence continues at coordinate 14,079,402 of NC_088241.1, read as the reverse complement.
CGGGCTTCACTGTTCTTTAGGACGGGCTTCACTGTTCTTTAGGACGGGCTTCACTGTTCTTTAGGACGGGCTTCACTGTTCTTTAGGAGGGCTTCACGTTCTTTAGCTTCACTGTTCTTTAGGACGGGCTTCACTGTTCTTTAGGACGGGCTTCACTGTTCTTTAGGACGGGCTTCACTGTTCTTTAGGACGGGCTTCACTGTTCTTTAGGACGGGCTTCACTGTTCTTTAGGACGGGCTTCACTGTTCTTTAGGACGGGCTTCACTGTTCTTTAGGGTGGGTTTCAGTTATTTAGGGTGGGTTCATGGGACATCATAGCGATGTCTTTATTCTGAACAATCTGGTTTCCAACAGTGTGACATATAGACAATGTTGCATTGGTCTAAAAACAGACCTATTGGGAATATTCATTAGAAATATGATACCAAAATCCCAAACTTTCTCTAACAGACATTTTGACAGGAGAGAATGAGAGATATTTTGGGGGGCAAATGAGGAGAGCAGCGCTGGGATTTTGTAACTCAGGAGGGCCAATCGGTCTCGGCTCACTGGTGCTTTGAATTGGCTGGTCTCAGCCTGCAGAGCCCAATCAAGTGGCGACCGCCTCACAGCTGCCCCCCCGCCACCCAACAACCAGTGCTCAGCCCCCCACCCCTAGTGTTAAGCCCACCCATCCACTTTGCTCAGACCACCCACAGCCCTGAGCCCTTACCCTCAGTGCACCACCAGCCCTAGCTCTCAGCCAACCCACCCCACAGCTCTGAATCTCACAGCTATCCCCACAGCCCTCACCCAACTGCTCGGCCCACAGCCCCAAGGCCCAGGCCTCAGCCCACCCCACCCCACAGCCCCAAGGCCCAGGACTCAGCCCACCCCACAGCCCCAAGGCCCAGGACTCAGCCCACCCCACAGTGCTAGTCAGACACACAGCCTCCAGCCAGGCCTCAGCCCACCCCACAGTGCTAGTCAGACCCACAGCCAGGCCTCAGCCCACCCCACAGTGCTAGTCAGACGCACAACACCCAGCCCACCCCACAGTGCTAGTCAGACCCACAGCCCCAAGGCCCAGGCCTCAGCCCACCCCGCAGTGCTAGTCAGACCCACAGCCAGGCCTCAGCCCACCCCACAGTGCTCGTCAGGCCCACAGCCTCCAGCTAGGCCTCAGCCCACCCCACAGTGCTAGTCAGGCCCACAGCCTCCAGCCCACCCCACAGTGCTCGTCAGGCCCACAGCCTCCAGCTAGGCCTCAGCCCACCCCACAGTGCTAGTCAGGCCCACAGCCTCCAGCCAGGCCTCAGCCCACCCCACAGTGCTAGTCAGACCCACAGCCAGGCCTCAACCTAGAGTGCGCACTCCCCGACCCAAAGTGCTCACCCCACAGCTTTCACCTCAAGTCGACATTGGCTTGTTATTTCCCACGTGTTGCGATATCAAGTTGTCAAAGGATGTAAATCCATAAGGCCTGATGTCTAGACGAGGCTGGAGCCTGATGTCTAGACGAGGCTCTAAACTGATTGAGCCTCAACATTTGTTTCTCCAAATACCTAAGTCTTCCAATCTTAAACTTCAGCAACAATACACGTGCCATCAATGGGACGTTCTACCTGCTACACAGCAACCAACCAAAATGGCTGATGGCAATGCCGGACCCCTAATGGCTGTATTGCAGCAGGGCTTTTAAGAGTTCACAAATGTTTAATGGTGGCAGCAGACAGGAAAATAGTTGCTGCTACCTTTCTCAATTTCAGCCTCACAGAATATTTATTTTCTTCAAATCAGACATTTAAAGACTGACATTTTGACATTATCATCTTCTTTGCCACTATTTCACCCCTGAAGTCATTCTTGCCCCACAATTTAGAAGGGACTCTCATAACCTGGCTCTTTAGGGACTTCTCTGTCTCCACACATTTCCACCTGTCACCTTTTCCTCTCCATAAACTTTATCAGCCCCTGTTTGAATCTGGTCAAATCATTGCTCTGTCTGTCTGTCTGTCGCATTATTTCAAAGATTCTCCAGCCACCTGTCCCTCCTTATTCCCTCCATTTTTAATTCTGCCCGGGAGGGAGGATTATGCGAGGGAAGGCATGCGTGTCAAAGGGAAATTTAGTGGGTAAAGACAGCCCAGATTGGCGGGATGAATTAAGGCGATAAGAGGGAGAGGGAGTGGAGGAACCATGTAGAGCAAAACACCTCAGCCATGTTGGTCATTTCAGAGGGCTCTTCTTTCCCCTTCCTCCTCAGGAGCGGCAAGGCAATATCTAAATGAATAACGTGATGAAATGAGTTTGTGCGGCGGACTTTCTGCTGTTTGACTTTCCCATCTGGATTAGTGCAGGCTGAATAGACGCTCTGTTACTTTTGTTACAACTGTCGCAATTCACTGTCGGAATTTGGCCCCACGACAAGATAAGGGGGCCCTGCCTCATTAGCATGTCATTCCATATGCAGGGCCTCCATTACCTGAGAGGGAGCTCACGGACAAAATAGACTATTACACGAGTAGAACGTGGAACATGTTCTATTACATGACTAGGAGAATACAGAACATGGACAATTACATTAGAACACAGAAAAGGGACTTAAGTAGGTTAGAATGTAGAACATGTTCTATTACATGACTAGGAGAGAACACAGTACATGGACAATTACGCAGGTTGGCATTTTATTGTCATGAATCTTCCCCTTGGAGGCATCTCTGCAGAGTGGTCATTAGCTGGCACAGCCACAAAGTCATACAATCTTATTTTAAAACATAACAGTGTGGTTAGGGTTAAGTCTAATGCCTAACCCTGATCTTAAATTACATCCAAAAAGTACATTATAGTTTTCATACACTTTACAATACACAATTTAGACTTTGCAGCTGGCCCATCTAGCGGAAATGGGTCAGTTCTGCCTCCTGGGCAAGATTCATGAAAATAAACATCAACCTGCAGCTATTACACGAGAGAAAACAGACAGAGCGAGGACTATTACACGAGAGAAAACGTAACGAGGACTATGACACGAGAGAAAACGGAACGAGGACTATGACACGAGTGAAAACGGAACGAGGACTATGACACGAGAGGAAACGGAACGAGGACTATGACACGAGTGAAAACGGAGCGAGGACTATGACACGGAGCGAGGACTAGACACGAGAGAAAACGAAACTACGGAAAGCGGAGGACTATGACACGAGAGAAAACGGAACGAGGACTATGACACGAGAGAAAACGGAACGAGGACTATGACACGAGAGAAAACGGAACGAGGACTATGACACGAGAGAAAACGGAACGAGGACTATGACACGAGAGAAAACGGAACGAGGACTATGACAGGACTATGACACGAGAGGAAACGGAAAGGACTATGACACGAGAGGAAAACGGAACGAGGACTATTACACGAGAAAACGGAGAACTATGACGGAGGAAACGAGGACTATGACACGACGGAGAGACTATGACACGAGAGAAAACGGATGAAGACTATTACACGAGAGAAAAAGGACTATGACACGAGAGAAAAAGGACGGACTATGACAGAGAAAACGAGAGGAAACACGAGAGAAAACGGAACGACTATGACACGAGAGAAAACGGAACGAGGACTATGACACGAGAGAAAACGGAACGAGGACTATGACACGAGAGAAACGGAGCGGAACGAGGACTATGACACGAGAGAAAAACGGAACGAGGACTATGACACGAGACTATGACACGAGAAAGAGGACTATGACACGAGAGAAAACGGAACGAGGACTATGACACGAGAGAAAACGGAACGAGGACTATGACACGAGAAAAGCGGACGAGGACTATGACACGAGAGAAAACGGAGAGGACTATGACACGGAGAAAAACGGAGCGAGGACTATGACACGAGAGAAAACGGAACTATGACGGAAAACGGAGCGAGGACTATGACACGAGAAAACGGAGAACTATGACGGAAACGGAACGAGGACTATGACACGAGAGAAAACGGAACGAGGACTATGACACGAGACTATGACACGGAAAAGGACTATGACACGAGGAAACTATGACACGAGAGGAAACGGAACGAGGACTATGACACGAGAGAAAGCGGAGCGAGGACTATGACACGAGAGGAACTATGACGGAGAAAACGAGGACTATGACACGAAAACGGAACGAGGAAACACGAGGAAACGGAACGAGGACTATGACACGAGAGAAAACGGAACGAGGACTATGACACGAGAAAACGGAAATGACGGAACGAGGACTATGACACGAGAGAAAACGGAACGAGGACTATGACACGCGAGAGAAACGGAACGAGGACTATGACACGAGAGAAAACGGAACGAGGACTATGACACGAAAACGGAACGAGACACGAGAGAAACGGAACGAGGACTATGACACGAGAGAAAACGGAAGGACTATGACACGAGAGAAAACGAGGGACTATGACACGAGACAAACGGAGAGAAACACGGAAAACGGAACGAGGACTATGACACGAGAGAAAAACGAGGACTATGACACGAGAAAAACGGAGGGACTATGACACGAAAACGGAGAAACGGAGAGAAACGGAGGACTATGACACGAGAGAAAACGGAACGAGGACTATGACACGAGAGAAAACGGAACGAGGACTATGACACGAGAGCGAGGACTATGACACGAGAGGAAACGGAACGAGGACTATGACACGAGAGAAAACGGAACGAGGACTATGACACGAGAGAAACACGCGGAGCGAGGACTATGACACGAGAAAACGGAACGAGGACTATGACACGAGAGAAAACGGAACGAGGACTATGGAAAACGAGGACTATGACACGAGAGAAAACGGAACGAGGACTATGACACGAGAGAAAACGGAACGAGGACTATGACACGAGAGAAAACGGAACGCGGAATGACGAGGACGGATGGACTATGACACGAGAAAACGGAACGAGGACTATGACGAGAGAAAACGGAGAGAAAACGGAAAACGAGGACTATGACACGAGAGAAAACGGAACGAGGGACTATGACACGAGAAAAACGGAACGAGGACTATGACACGAGAGAAAACGGAACGAGGACTATGACACGAGAGAAAACGGAACGAGGACTATGACACGAGAGAAAACGGAACGAGGACTATGACACGAGAGAAAACGGAACGAGGACTATGACACGAGAGAAAACGGAACGAGGACTATGACACGAGAGAAAACGGAACGAGGACTATGACACGAGAGAAAACGGAACGAGGACTATGACACGAGAGAAAACGGAACGAGGACTATGACACGAGAGAAAACGGAACGAGGACTATGACACGAGAGAAAAGCGGAACGAGGACTATGACACGAGAGAAAACGCGGACACGAGCGAGGACTATGACACGAGAGAAAACGGAACGAGGACTATGACACGAGAGAAAACGGAACGAGGACTATGACACGAGAGAAAACAGAACGAGGACTATGACACGAGAGAAAACGGAACGAGGACTATTACACGAGAGAAAACGGAACGAGGACTATGACACGAGTGTCAAAAAGAAAGTGTAATATAAAACTACAAGTGCTTCATTGGGAGATTCCTGTGACACGCAGTGACACCAAACAGAAGGTAGAACTATTCTCATTGCTGCCTTGTAGTGTTACTTGGAAATACTTCTAATACAGGGATCCAGTCACATTCAAGCTGCGAACATTTGTAAATTAAATCAAAGTGCCATTCTTCCTGAGATGAACAACTACTGAAACTAGAGACATGAATGAATGACTGCAGACAGATGGCCTTTTTATTAAACCAACAGAGCAATTCCCCACTTGGCCAAAGTGTGGCAGTGTTGTACTACCCAGAACAGCCAGACCCGCAGCAGTTCCTTCCTCCCCGAATCAATACTATAGATTCTAGTGGAGGAAATACATGGGGGCCCAAGACAGCCGTGCTTCATTAATGGAACGGAGCAACAATAGTTATGCTTACAGCGGTGCCAATTACAATTAATTGGGGTTCCTGACTCTCCTGCTTGTCTCTGGGGAGCTGTGCTGTTCTAACAGTTAGCAGAGGCTGAGAGGCAGGAAGAAACATAGGAGTCATGGTTATTCTCTGTCGCAGAGTAACACTCCCTCCCTCTATCTCACGCACACTTGAAAGATTCACACACAGTCAGGGTTTTTCAATTATCATCAATCGATATCCTAACAGAGTGCATCATATTTCCTGGTGTTACTGTCCACTCCACTAGGTCACAGAGTATGGAAAGATCTTTACATCAGCTCTGGTATTGGAGGTGTCATCAATAACGTCACATTCTACCTCATGCACGTCCTTTGACTATTTTTGGAAACGTCAGCTCACAACTTCAACCCTAGAGACGGTCCCTTTTTAGTCATGGGTTTCAGAACCAGCCTTCTACCCAGCCTGTAAAACTGCGACGGAAAGCGCAGATGACACACACTTTCAACAACCAAAGCGAAAATAAAAGCATTTGGTTTATAAATCAAATTAAACGAGAGGAATCATCTAAGCCGATCACACCAGTCCATCATCTGACGAAGTGACAGTCAAACAAAACTCTGCCTACCTTCCTCTGCTAGCGGTCTGGCTAGGGGGGTCTGAGTGTCAGCGAAACAGGAACACACAGTGTGCCCAGGGCCGCCTGAGACAGTCTGTATCCTCAGTGTGCCCAGGGCCGCCTGAGACAGTCTGTATCCTCAGTGTGCCCAGGATACTAATGAGGGATCAATGATGAATGGGGCCTGGCTAGATGTGATATGGAGTCTCCATCTGGACTCATAACTCGTGACTCATCTGGACTCATCAGGTTTCCATACAGGTGAGACTGATCCACCACCAGACCACCACCCCAGCTGGGCCATGTCCACCCCCCCCAGCTGGGCCATGTCCACCCCCCCCAGCTGGGCCATGTCCACCCCCCCCAGCTGGGCCATGTCCACCCCCCAGCTGGGCCATGTCCACCCCCCAGCTGGGCCATGTCCACCCCCCAGCTGGGCCATGTCCACCCCCCAGCTGGGCCATGTCCACCCCCCAGCTGGGCCATGTCCACCCCCCAGCTGGGCCATGTCCACCCCCCAGCTGGGCCATGTCCACCCCCCAGCTGGGCCATGTCCACCCCCCCAGCTGGGCCATGTCCACCCCCAGCTGGGCCATGTCCACCCCCAGCTGGGCCATGTCCACCCCCCCCAGCTGGGCCATGTCCACCCCCCCCCCAGCTGGGCCATGTCCACCCCCCCCCAGCTGGGCCATGTCCACCCCCCCCCAGCTGGGCCATGTCCACCCCCCCCCAGCTGGGCCATGTCCACCACCCCAGCTGGGCCATGTCCAGGCCAAGCCCACCACCCCAGCTGGTACAGTAGCTCATGTGTGCCTGCTGAGAGACAGCCAATCAGGTGGGGCTTCCATCACACCATCAAACACATTGCTTTGACCCTCTGGTTCTGCTCATTTAAAATGTCCCTGCAGGTTAACCAACCATTAACCCTTTAAAGTAAACCCCTTCTTAGGACACTAAGCCATCTTCCTCTCACCTTAACCAGCATTGTCCTTTCCTTCTACTTGATATTATGAAAAGGGCAGATGTTGCTCATAGTAACATGAAAACAACTGTCCTGAATATCTGAAATAAGGAAAATAAGCAACATCATGAATGCAATTAGACTATTTCTAAATTGTTATACCCCAATGATTTCATGATGCAAAGGATTCAGTTTGAGTAAACACATTTGAAAAGCTAGAGTAAAATGGTGTTTTGACAATCAAGCAACGCTCATTAAACAAACAATAAGGGCTTCCACTAACTCCTGGTGTTCTGCTGACTTTATTTCTCATCAGGAAGTATTATCTCTGGCTCCTTGCCTCAGAGGAGAAATACCAAAAGGAAAGATATAGCCTGGGATCCAAACTGAGACAATGGTGAAAGAGCATATGAGTTTGGATTCCAGGCTAGGGAACTCTAGTCTCCATCTCGCTCTACTTTCAAGTTCATCTAAAATAAAATGATAAAATAGAAAGGAGACATTCTCAGGAGACGGTGCCGATTCATTTAGTCTGGTAAAACAGCAGTAATTTGGGAGCCGTGGCTAATGAGAAGGACTGTGATGTGTAAATCCTGGAGCCCAGGCAGAGGAGCCTCGCTGATACCGTCTCCTCAGGTATCATCACAGTGTGTGTGTGCACGCAACGTTGTATCAATGTTAAGTTGTATCGGACGTTGTTACACTTGTATTATATTCTAATGAATGTCAATACACACACACTTCGGTGGCTCCGGATAGAACTACAAAAATGGTTTCAGTAATCTTGATATTACATATTTCCTGTTTCCTATCTACAAATCAGAGACTAATAATATGAGTCTACTTTATGCAGCAATCCTTTCCTCAGTCGATTTCTAAGTTGCAGAGTAATTGGATCTCCAGCCAGTACACAGTAGTCTGCTAGGCAGCAGGGAAATTAAATGAATGCCTATTAATCAGAGGATAATTGGAAACATATCTCTGATAAATGACACGACTCCACTTACAGTCACGTACAAATTAGGCCATTTTCAACGACTCATTTCTTATCTCACTAAAGAAATGAAATGTTATATAACCCCACAGAGCAAATGGGATGCTGGTGGAGGGAAATAACAGAGACAAAACTAGGGTTGGAAAATCCCTGGAACTTTCCTACAAGTCACAGTTTTCCAGAAATCCCACCGTTTGGAGGATCCTCAGATTTCCTGCATATTCATTGCTTATTCCAGGAATCTTCCAAGTGCAATTTATGGAAAATTTAGACTTTTTGGAAAAGTTACAAGAATTTTGCATAACACATGTTTTAGTTTTTTTGCAAAGCATATGGAAAGTGGTTGTTCATGAATAATACCTTTGAATACAATTTTTTTGTTCAAAGATATTACGCTTGGGAAGCGTGTAGCATTCACCCTCCAATTTATACAAAGAAAAGCAATATTATAAATGGTAGGGTCAAACAAATTTTCAGCTTACATATTTTCATGTGTTTACCTGTATTGTTTTACAGCATATGACCATATTGTTATGTAAATCACTGCTAGTTACTGATGACTATGAATAACTGACAGTTTCACTAATGTCCTGCCTGATTATCATAATATCCTATATGGTAATTTATGAACAATGAATATGAATAGGGTTATATGTCCATTATCCACAGCTTGACATGAATCATGCATAGGGAAAAAAGACACATATTATTCAAATGTGTGCCATCTCTCCCCAACCCTAATTCTCCACTCTCATTTCTTCCTGATGAAAGAGAGTGGGATCTACTAATGAGTTCCTTTGGCCTCATTAATCATGTTAATGCTGCTTCCTGTCCAACAGAGATAATCAACTACAGTGGATACTATCCATACAGCAAATATGGATGGAGTCAAGGGCTTGAGTAATACAGTACTACTAACTTACCAGTACTTCTGCCACTGGTCCTCCTTTCTCCCTCCCCTCCGTGCTTCCTCCTCGAGGTGACTTACCAGTACTTCTGCCACTGGTCCTCCTTTCTCCCTCCCCTCCGTGCTTCCTCCTCGAGGTGACTTACCAGTACTTCTGCCACTGGTCCTCCTCAAAGATGTCCTCTGGAATGGGATCAATAAGGACAAGGTCTGACACCTGCCTGAGAACAGAAGAGGGGGAGGGAAGAAAAACAAATAAAGGGAAACAGAGCGAACGAGAGAGAGAGATGACACAGTGAGGAAAAAAAGAGAGAAAGAAACAGTGATGAAGTGGGCCTCCAGTGTCCGTTCTGACCCATCTCCTATACCCTTCCTGTCCTGTCCGTAATGAGTGTGAGAAGGATTTCTCTGCCCCGGTTTTCTGTCTGATTGATCCAGGCCCACTGGCAGACAGATGGATGGGCCCACACCCCATCACCACATCCAGGGAGGAATATATTTTGTTCTGCAGGTGTCATCCTCTCACCATCGCTTAATTTAATCTCTTAACTGACGCACATCACGGCTGATGAAATGCTAAATCTCTCACCTCGGGCTGGGAGGCTGATCCCACTAGGTTTCTCAGAAATGGGGGTTGGTGGGGAAGTGGGGGTAGATCATTTATGATATCCCTGGGTTTGATGCAGTGCTGAGTATCTACAGATTGTGATGATATTTTTGAAGTACTGGAGTTACTGTAGTCAATAATGTGAGAGGGAATAGGATGGAACTCAAACATTTACATTACATTTTACATTTAAGTCATTTAGCAGACGCTCTTATCCAGAGCGACTTACAAATTGGGATGAGAAAGTGAGAGTGCTCAAAGTTTGTCAAACTGTGCAAATCTTTCCCCTTCATTTGGGATAGAGGCATAAAGCTGAATCTACACAACCACTTTTGACATATGAACATATCAACCAACTTTTGGAGGGTACCGATCACTAAGCGATCTCAATATATTTTGACTTGTGGCAAGTTAGGCAAAAAGAAACGAGTTAGCCTATATTTTCCATTGAGATCCCATTGCTAGGTGGGCAGGGAGACTCACGCGTCATGAATATGGCTGTAGAACCTGGCGTTGAGCGTGCCCAGTTCAGACCCCACCAGGATGAGAGGCGTGGCTAGACCAGCTAAACCGATGAGGCGGTGGAGGTTGTCCACCATTCTGTAGGGGGGAAAGACATCAATCAATTCATCAAACGTATGTCTTTACAACCACAGCTGTCACAAAGGGCTTTTACAGTAAAACACATCAACCCCTAAGTCGGCAGCTACACCATAACAACAGAAACACTGCCATTGAAACCCTTTAAATCAGCCAGTGTAAAGAAGCCTAGTGGAAGAAGACCCTGGCTACTTTGCCTTGTAAAGCAGGATAGATACAACAGAAAAAGAACATCATCAAGTGAAATGCAGCTCCCCACATACAGCCATCTGATGTGTTGGGTCTCTTACACTAATAAATCAACATTGGAGATGAGCGAAGAGGCCAGGATGAAGAAATTTCACTTCAGCAGCAGAGCGAAGAGAGGAATGCAGTCATCAAACCCTCAGCTTGCCAGCTTATTAAATTCTGGGTAATTGATTGCTTGTATTAGAAGGCGGCGGCTGCCTGCTCTGCTGTTAGCCTGGGCCAGATTCCAAGGTAACAGAGACTGCTGACCTGACCGTCTACATACAACCACAACGACATCCACCCATCACTCAGACAGATTTAATGCTTAACAACATGTTCCTTTGTCAGCCACAGAGATTAGGGGAGAGTCAAGGACAGGGCAGGCCATGGCAGGGAGATGGTGGGGCAATGGACCCAGATGTATTTGATTGGACAATCCGTGAGGTGGCTCCACATGGTGCTTAGCCAAGGGGAATACTAAATCTGATAGGGAATGGTGTGTGTGCTTGTTGAGAATCGGGGCTTTAGAATAAATTGCATCAAACACCTGTTACCTTGACTGTAGTAGTAGACTATTAGGTAACACTATTTTTTATTATTAGGTAACACTATTTTTTTATCCAATTGGTAGTTAGTCTTGTCCCATCGCTGCAACTCCAGTACGGACTCGGGAGAGGCGAAGGTCGATAGCCGTGCGTCCTCCGAAACGCGACCCAGCCAGGCCACACTGCTTCTTGAGACAATGCCCGCTTAACCCGGTAGCTAGCCACAGCAATGTGTCGGAGGAAACACTGTACACCTGGCGACCGTGTCAGCGTGCATGCGCCCGGCCCGCCACAGGAGTCGCTACAGCACGACGGGACAAGGACATCCCGGGCCGGCAACCCTCCCTAACCCGGACAACGCTGGGCCAATTGTGCGCCGCCTTATGGATCTCCTGGTCGCGGCCGGCTGCAACACAGCCTGGTGTCGAACCCGGGTCTGTAGTGACGCCACTAGCACTGCCTTAGACCGCTGCGCCACTCAGGAGGCCTATTAGGTAACACTTTACATTAACAATGCATGAAAAACAAGATGGAAAGGATGAAACTTTGCACGACAGAGTAGCCTAATACTGCTTCATTTTGGTATTCTGGGGCAAGCCGTTATAGGTAAAACTTTATAGGATAGAGAAAACAAGATGCTTACCGTCCAGTGGTTGACATCCCCCAGACTTTCTCCGTCCCTGTACTTTCATTCTGCAGGACTCTTTTACTGAACCCCAGTCCCACTCTGTCATAAGTGCACACCTGTGGGTGGGAAAATGGGAACAATCAAATGTATTTTTTAAGCCTTTTTCACATCAACAGTTGTCACAAAAACATTGGAACCAGGACAATATTTGCAATCATATTATACACAATTCTGGTCAGGGAATGTAGTCCATCAATTTGTTTGTCCCTCAAAAATACAACCCTTCTAGAACTGTTGAATCATTAACAGAGTTGCCTGAAACGATGTACTGTATTTCTCCTTACCTTGGTTAGCAGTGCAATGTTCTCTTGTACATGGAACCAGATGTCAGAGGACATACCAGTGGGGGCATCCAGTAGGACTACACAGGAAACAGAGTAGTTAGGGCTTACATCTGAGAGGAGATGAAAGTTGTGTTGACATTTCTGGAAAGCTAGCAGACTTACCAACTGGCTGTCCTTGTCCTTTGCACATCAGGTGCATCTTTTGACCTAAACCGATATCTATAATTTCACCACCTGAAAAAAAAAAGATACAAATTAATCAATGCTGATAATCTTAATCATAATGTAATAGTTTTATTGACCTTCTGTACTCATTAAAGAATAAAGTTGAGGGAGGAAAGTGAATGTCAGTGAGGCAGGAAGGTGAATGTCATGTCTGCAGCAGGTTACCTTCTGGCAGTAACAGTTGGCCCTCTCTTTGCAATGATGCATAGTTCAGAAAGGGAGGGATGAGGATGATGAGGAGGAGACATTTTCCAACTGAGGTAACAGTCGACCAGCACCTGCTCGTTTTAGCCCCTTGTTGTGGTCGATGTTGTTGCTGTTGTTGACTGGTCTCTCCTGAACCTGCAGTCTGTCTGTCAGTCTGTCATAGGAGAATAATAATCAACATGTTATATCAAAGTGTGGATAAGCTACCTAGCTTGCAGTTGCAGCTGTCAGTAAGCCATAGTTACATAAAACATGTGTCAGTCAAAATGCCTCTGCAATGAGCCTTGGTATGGCTTTAACTAAAGCATTGTGTCCACATGTAAGTTAAGTCATGTAACCAGTGTAACGTTAATGGAAGATAGTAATATCAGGGCTAGGTAAAGCAATTACCTAGGCTACTAGCTATGCCTTGCGGTAGTACCTAGCTAGTTCAGTTTGATCTGAACATCTGAGAGGAGATGGCAGTGGTGTCGACATTTCTGTCTCTCTAGCTAACCGAGCTAGTAACGTTAGATTAGCAGCCTAGCGAAGTACAGTAGATAGCTACCTTTTTGTCTGTCCTAGCATCTCCAGTGGCTTCTTGACCGTCTGTCCTTCTGCGCATTTTTGAGTGTCAAGTTAGATATATATAATAAAGTATTCTAGAAACTATCTACCAGCTGAAACCGGGATGTGAATTCACAGGTTTGAATGACTGCACCGCGTTAGCTAGAACTTCCTGGAAATGTACAGACGCCGAAATGGGACAACAATGCTTTTAGCTCAGAGGCGAGACTGCAGCATAAATTCAATGAAAACTGCCACTACTACCGCCGCCGCCTTCTTCTTCTTCTTCTTCTTCGAAGTTTAACGGCGGTTGGCATCCAATTTGTTGCATTACCGCCACCTACTAAACTGGAGTACAACTCCCTAATGCTTTACTTGAAAAGTAAAGTACTAAATAAATAACCTAACGTCTAACACTATACTCACTAGGTTTAAAATGATATAAAATAAAATTAACACCCCCTCCCACTCCACAAATTAAATGTATTTATTCCTACCTCATGCCATCACCCTGAAAGGATGGGACATCTCCACTTAACACATCCTGTAACTCTTCTGCTGTCAAGTCTCACACACCCAAATACCTCTCTGCAGCTGCCACCATAGCATCAATTTTTGAAGACTTTTGTTCCATCCCTGCAGAACAATTAATAACCATTGCTATAAACGCTAAAAATACAATCTTGCTGAAACTTATTTGACTTTTTGGCCTATCCCTCTGTACTGGTATATCTCTAATACTCTTACCACTCCTCCCCCTTAACCCATCTTCCTATACGTTCTTCACTGCCTCAGCATATGACAACTTCTGCTCTAATCTAACCCTGGAAACCTCAACCTGCCTCTCTCGCACGGGATATTTCTTATCCCCAGCTCCATGAGCACCCCTACAATTAACACATTCCACTACTTTCCCCAATACTACACATTCCTTTGTCTCCTGCCCTTCTGCACATTTCTCACACCTTGGACACTCCCTACTACACACTGCTGCCACATGCCCATAAGCTTGACACCTGTAACATCTTAATGTATTCGGCACATACACTCGTACAGGATAACTTATATATCATTCACTTTGTCATGCAAAGACTCAACTTCAAAACTCAAAAGAACAGACTTTTGTCTGCGTCACATCAAACGATGAGCATCACATACACCGGGAATCTTTGCCGTCAGCTGGTCAACGTTTATATCTACTGCTACCCCAGTTATCACTCCCTTCATTTGTGCCCTTTTCTTGAGAACAAAACAATTCACTTTTCTTTCCCCGATTCGTTTTACTTCGAGTGCATTCTCCATCTGACCAACAGAAACACAAACAATTATCACTAGACCACTTCTGGTTACCCTCACCGATTCCACATAACCCAACTCTTTTTTCACCCATCATGAAACCACAAATGGATCAGCCAAAAGGCAAGAGTCCACTTCTTCCATAAAGTTCACTCCTACTGTCAGACTCCTCTTCATCCTGATTCTCCGATAACTTCACCACACCGACCACCTCCGATACTTCACCCTCATTCACTTCCATTTCTCCTCTTGTCTTCAGCTCCCTCTGCTTACACTTTCTACCATTCTTCTTTGACAAACTATCTCCCTTTTCCACCATTTGTATCTGACTCAAGCTCCCCCTCTTCTTCCCTCACTCTCTTAGACCTCTTCTACCCATTTTTTCTCTCCATTCCTTCTCCATTTTCCAAGTACACGTCTCCTTGTGATAATACTGCCGCTTCATCCCTGACACCCATCTTGTACTTGCTTTCTCTAGGGACTCCATTTTCCCCTTCCGGAGTTCTGCTCATGTCCCCCATCTTCAGTGTTCACTGCCTTCCAAAGTGTCTTGCTGCTGCACTATGGGGATATGGTCATTCATGTGTTCCTATTGGACAAAACACAACCTAAACAATCTGCAAATGCATCCAACAAGTTTGTAGAGTCACAAGCTTGATAGTCATTGTGTGGAAAGTACCTTTGACTAGGCCTACTTTTGCACTTTTTTTGTCTGAGTGAAGGAAATGCTGTAAATTAAGATGCCTCTATGTGTTTTGAAAGATGAGATATTGAGGATTATACATGTTTGGCTTGCTTGTCATACGAGCAAACCAAACATCCGTGATTCCAAATGTGCACTTGAACTTCACATTTCCAAATTATAAAACTCATGTCATACCGTGTCCACATTTATGAGCACTATGTTTGATGTACAGTACTACAGTTACAAGATGACATGGATCAAGCCCTGGGTTGATCTGAACAGAATGAACCTGTTTGTTTACTGTGAAGAAAATTTGCTGGGACACATGCACCTGAATGCACTCATGACTCCTTTCTATGTGCACCAAAATGACGATCTGTAGCGAGGTTTCGATTCAACCTTTTTATGCCAGTAAAGTATATGTCATATGAAAAATGTCATGAATAGGCCAGATGGAAACAGAACATTTTTCGGCAAACTTTCCAAATGTCGACAAATCAAAATTCGCTAGACAAGGTGCGATCTTTTTGTGTCAGTAAAATTAATTATGCGCAAAATTTCAGAAACGCTTTTATGTGCAAACATTGATATAATAGGCTTTCATTTGCAAACATTGATATAATAGGCTAACCATCATATCGAAGTACACATGTTGTGTGGTTCTCACACTACGACTCGTCGGGAAAGCATGCAGTTTATTAGGCTACAGATGAAATAAATTATGATGAACTTCACAGGGCTTGATGCTCCTTTCCAATAAATATTGAGGGTCTTATTCTGGTGACATGATAATTGATGCTTGGCTGCCTGTTTGACAAATAAAAACAATGTAGCTCTTTTGTCCATAATAATAATGGCATCATGTGTAGCCTATACCTGCGCTCTAGCCCAGTGGTTCCCAAACTAGGGGTGGCACGGGGTCCCAGTTTGTCCTGATCAGCTAGCTCATGTCAGCTAACATTTTTTAGCTAGGTTTTTTAGCCTATAGACTTTGTTGTAATGTGTGAGTCACTCAAATATCGCATGAATACACATTAGACATGGCAAAATGTATAGAATTTCAATAAAATTAGCTTTAAAACTGCTAAAAGTTCTCTCAACCAACAAAAGGGGTGTGAACAGTTCGGGTCATTAACAGTGCTTGTGCCCATTGAAATAGACGTGGCGCACACGCGCTGGAAGGGGAACCTGAGTGGTAACGTTTGGGAACCCCTGCAGGGCTTTTGGCTAGAACGCATGTGCCAATACCAGTGGGCACACTCGCTATTTAACGCAACATTTTTGGTGAGAAAACCAGTTAAATGGAAACCCATTTAACTTGTATTTTTTATTCTGAACATGGGAATTTAACCACTAAAGGTGTTTTATGTGCCCTACGTCATCAAGCACAGCCTTTTATGTGCAGCAAGTCAATTTGATGGGAACACATCTCTGGAGGTGTTGATCACATTGTTTTTATGCAGATTTTAGAATAATTGCATGAAAATCTGTTGCCAATTGGATGGAAACCTAGCTTGTTTCTCTGAATTGCCTTCTGAAAGCCTAACACTAAGATAATATTTTATAACTTACCTAGTCATGTTGGCAATATTAGCTTTCAAACCATTCTCACCTGACCTAGATTGCGGTTTATAATGGACCGTTTTTGGATTGTGTAAACAACAACAGTAGGCTAGCCTAATTGTGTGATGGCAGGGATGCAGGGATGTGTTACAAATGAAACAACTACATGTGTGCTTGCTCTAGTTCCTCATGGCACAGAGAACAGCTAGGAGAGTACCTTATAGTTGAAGACTCTTCTTTGAATCATATAAGTGCAGTGAAATGCTTAGGAAATGTGCACGCTTTGGAGAGGTGTGTGGCCACTAGACACCAGTTAGTCCTCTCACTCAAACCCTTGTAAATAAAAAATCTTATGTTGCACCTTCCTCACATTTTCCAGGAATAGTCTTATGAGGTTAGTGAATGTATCCAGAGTATTTTCACATTTCGTTATGAACAAATGCAGCAAAAAGTACAGTAAATGTTAAATGCACATAGAATCAGTAGTGTTATGTTTGGATTCAGTCTTGTGTCAGGTGAACTGTTGTGTACTTACTTTTGGTCTAATAATTTCACATTATCTCCAAACTGTTCCCTTTCAATTGCTGCCATGTTTATGCATATGTTTTTGATATTTATCTATAAGAAACATTTAAATGTAGCCCTATTCATAAGTGAATTTGTCCAAATTCGTATTACATGTTCAAATGGGGGGACCATTGCCACTTTTACGTGCTGGTCGGAACGAGGAAACTCTGAAATGTTCGTTGTGCTAACTAGTTGAACACAGCACGTGTATAACTACAACCAGTTCCCAAGTCGGAAATGCCAGAGTTTCCTATTTCCGGCTAGCACGTGAACGTAGCAATAGTCCCCCCATTTAGAGAAGTCATAAGAATTTGGAATAGATACATAAAGTGCTTATTATTTTACGCAAAAACAATCATCCAATAGCCCTGTAAAACTAGTGAAGCTGTACTAAATACTGCCTGTTCTGGTGAATTGGTTATATTGGAAGGTTGAGGTTCTTCTAATTAAATGTAGGTTGTATAGTCAAGAAGGGGGAGGTCAAACCTCTCCAAAATGTCACATTGTGTAAAATCTTTCTATGCCTTCTTATAACTTCTTAAAATAACATTATTTGATAGAGACACACAAAAAACACAATTGTGTCCTTAATAAGACTGAATAGAGAAAGTATTCAACAATAAATAGCATGCTGTTAATATCTGCACTGTATGGTTATTTCTGATATATCACATGCCTTACTTTTATTTTCCTGCATAATTAAAATTAGGATTAATGTTGATTTAAATGTAATGTTTTTTGGCTTCCCTTCTCACCATCCTGCATCTCCATAGTCAATTGAATGCTGATGTTGTCTTTGGGGATTAACTCTCCATGGCATTGCAACACTGGTGTCCCAGTCGCAGCTCTAATGGCTTCACTGAGGTAAAGCCTCTGTCACGCAGCAGCCATGTTGGCTCCCCAGGGGAAAGAGCAGGGCTCAGAAGGGATTGACACTGCAATCCTCAAGAGATGTCATCTGGATGCTGGAAACTCCTAAATTGGATAATTATGTTTGTGTGACTTGTTTGTCTCTCTCTCTCGCTCGCTCTCATTCACTCCCTCATGACTCACTCATGACTCACTCATGACTCACTCACTCTGTTTTACAATGGTTCACATTACATTTCCCTGATCTGTTCTGATGTTTTGAGTTGCTTGATGATTTCTGTGCAAGGTGCTGAAGTGAAAAGGGAGGGTTGCAATATATCTGAATACCTCCAGGGGTCCCTGTATTCCATGAGCTCGGACATGCAGTATTCTGCTCTCTCTCAAACATCAACATAAGCAATGAATGATAGTGAACTGGACCAAAATATTTCATGGTGAGTTTAAAATCTCACAGGTGTATAAAGAAGAAGGGGCCAATATAAATAGAGCTGCATGAAAACTGAAGGATTCTACAATACAGCTTTACTGTGAGGAAAATGGGGTTGGATTGTTAGCCTGACTGAACCAGACTGAACACTGTGCTGTGCTCTCCATTGTTTCACTTCAAACAACAATGAAATGTACTGTAGAGCAACCAATTTGGATTCCAGGCAATTGGATCAGCTTACTTCAAAATAAATACCTCAAACTACCACAGTGATAAAAACATTTCAGTAAGGGGCCAGTCAGTCGAGCTGTGAATGGGAAACAATTTAGTTTAAAGTGTAATGCAGCCTAAATCATGCAAATTGATATTTTTACACGTTGTGTGTAGGCTAGCAAAGAGCATCTGCTGGCTTGCGTCATCTAGGGACATCCATATTCCCTATTGATGATTGTCTGCATCATTTAAGAACAGCACAGCAACCACTCTGACTGCATCTATTGGCAGGATGGCATTTGCTCTTTGCTGCCTGCTAACATCTCACAGATTACAGAGAACACTGTAAATCCCTAAATGGGAACAATTCTGAAGATTAAAACTAGATAAATCAGTCTATGGAACAGAGATAAAGAATGTGAGACATCAGTAGTTCATCCGACTGCTGGGGTAATCTGTCATATGATCACAATCATCACACATGCTGTTTTAGCTAGCTAGCCAGACAGTTTTAGAGTAATGATTCCAATAATATTTCTAATTAATTACCAATATGCCAACATTCCATTCAAACAATGCAGTCAATTGACAGTAATTATAATACACAATTTCTGATATTTCACATGCCTTACTTTTATTTTCCTGCATAAGTAAAATTAGGATTAATATTGATTTAAATTGAATGTTTTTTGTCTTCCATTCTCACCATCCTGCATCTCTTCTCAATCTGCCCAATTAAACTGGGAGAGGAACAGCTTTAGACTGACCATTGTCATGACTCTCCTGTGAAGACCTGAAGGATCAGGTTACAGTGGGTCCGCTCTACAGCGCCCTTTTTCTCCCTCAGGAGGTGGAGTGGGCCACTTGATGGCTAGCGTAAATACTCTGCTTCTGGGCTCTGTAGTATTTCGATTGGAATGTGTGACTGTGGGACACAGAGAGAGACTTGGCCAAACTTTAACATCAAAAGGTTGAATGATGAAATAGTATCTGTAAATCCAGACAGTTGGGTGCTCAGTGGGAAACCAAAGAACAATCCTGTCGAATGTGTTAATAATTTGTGATGTAACTAAAGGTAGGACAACGTAATGGTATATCTTAATGTATTTATTTCCCAGTTGTCAGAAGTCTTAACCAAGTCAGTGGCCAATCCCCCGTGAGCACAGACATTACACGGTGTCATGGAACACCCTCCTTTTCTACTCCAGTATAAAACCTTCCAACAAAATATTAATTTGACCAGAGAGCATGGAGCAGTAGCTTGATGTTGAAATGGTTGGCAATTCAAATAAAGACCAGTTACGTGCAGCGCCAGCTGAATACGTGTCACTACTCCTACCGAAGGTGGCTCCCCTTCCTGTTCGGGTGGCGGTCGTGGTCACCGGCCTACTAGCTGCCACTGATCCCTTTTCCTTTTTCTGTTTATTGGTTTCACCTCTTTTGTGTGTAGGCTGATTAGTCGGCCTATGTTAGCCAGTAGGCCCGCCTGCTCTTTGTGCTGGATGGTTTTGTGTTGCTACTGTGCATGTTTGAGGTTGGTGTTTTCGTTCGTGGGCTTTTCTCCGGACTGTTTGAGTCCCCATGTTTGGGGCATTTGTTTTGTGTGCGCCCTGTGTTTCGTGGGGTGGCTTATGTTCGACGTGTGTGCAATTAAAAGCACTACCCTGTACTCTCTTCTTTCTGCGCCTGACTTCGCACCCACTACGCCCAGAGCGTTACAAATGGTTGAGAAATCTACCCCTCTACAGACCAAGCAAAGGCGTGAGCCGGATGTTGCAAAATGGTTTAAACTATAACTCTACCAAAGGACAAGACCAGAGAACGTGGGGATCATCCCCATGCTGAAATGGTTATGAAATCTACAAAGTAACGACCAATTATTCAGTCTGCAGCTGTTTAAGTACTTTAGTCTGGTAAACACGACCGATCAAACGACCGAATGGTACGCTGAAAGATCCATTCTGGGGAATATTTCCTTGTCAAATGATCATTGGTACGAAATACCTTGTGACTTCTGGGGAATGCAACCGGAGACTTTCTGTTGACTCTATCCAACAGACGGACCAGCGATCACAGAGAGGGACATCAAAGGCGTACACTTATAAATATGTAAATTACTATTTATTTTCGATTGAGCGGCTGTTCATGTGCAAAAGGGGTAGCATTTCCATGAGTGTGGTTATTAACTGTATGTACGTGGGTTCACTCGCCTTTCCCGCTCTTGAGCTGTCCCCACCCCTTTCCTTTGTCTACCAAGCCGTCATATTGGGTTCATCCCCTAAGGACGTTAGTATGTTAGTAACCAATGTATGACCTATTGTGTGTGTGTTTATGTAAGTCTGTGTGATTTAGTTAGGTAGTAAGTAAATAATTAAGCCAATTTGTATATCGCTGATTCATAATTTGTGCTCGGGTTCGTGCAGATATGACTGATGAGGTAATAATACATTGATTGATAAGTGACCGTAATTGCTAAGATATGAAAATATCTGAAGAGTTAAATTCGGGAAATAGAAACTCTTTAAACAACATTTTCCAGTGGTGCCCCAACTTCCTAGTTAATTCATGTTTTCATGATTATTTTAATCACGTAATGATAATGACACAGAGAATGTATTTGATAATATAACAATCTTCACATGAATGAATAGAAAACCAAGGTCACGACACCATGCAAACAATCAGTCACAACATCTTCCTTGGATGAGGTGAATTTCCCTCTTACTATGTAAGAGCTTTTAGCATCTGGAAAAAAATCAGAACACACTATGTCAAAGACACACTTAGTGCTTAATTGACCAAATTTCATTTGAGTTGCCTCTTCGTTAATTCTCAAGCCCCCCTCTCCCTCACTTTTTGTTCCGGCACCTCCCGATTTATAAATTAAGCACTTGATACACTAACACGTCACTCACAGGGTAAAATATATAATTATTGGTTTACGCATGAATTGTCTGAGAAATTACAATAAATACATTTATCTTGGGCTAAAATTTAGCTTGGGCTAAAGGCTAGACTGACTGATTCTATGTCTGATTGTCTGAAATATCTGAAGGACTGCCATAGACATCTATCTCTGGTTAGAAAAGCAAAATCAACATATTTCTTGAATTGTGTATCTGAGAGTGGTGGTAATCCAGATAACTTCTGGAATCTTTTAAACAACTCCACCCCCTCGTTGCCCCAGCAGGTTTTGACAGCCTCTGGTCCCATACTAGACAACATTTTAATTGACTGTTTTTCTTTTTTACGATTTTGCTTCAGCTGGCCACTCTTTGAAAGGAAAGTTTTTAAAAATTCAAGTCATTCCACTAGAGGGAGTCCTTTAGTCACCTCAGAACAGATTGAAGAAAATTACGCTCTAAAAGACTCACATACTTTATTTTCATTTCAAGCATTTGATTTCTATAATGTGTTAAGTGCCTTGCCAAAGTTTGATGTAAAAAAAATCCATATGGGCTGATTCACTTGATCTCTTCTTACCAGTGGTGTAAAGTACTTAAGTAATAATACTTTAAAGTACTACTGAAGTATTTGTTTGACTGTCGGTACTTTACTATTTATATTTTTTGACAACTTTTACTTTGACTTCACCTTATTCCAAAATAAAATAATGTACTTTTTACTACATACATTTTCCCTGACACCCAAAAGTACTCGTTACATTTGGAATGCTTAGCAGCAGAGGGAAATGGTCCAATTCTCACACTTATTAAGAGTACATCCCTGGTCATCCCCACTCCCTCTGGTGGACTCACTAAAGACAAACACTTTATTTGTAAATGATGTCTGAGTGTGGAGTGTGCCCTTGGCTTCCCATAAATAAATAAAAACTTGAAAATTGTGCCGTCTGGTTGGCTTGACATAAGAAATGAATTATACTTTTGATACTTAAGTATATTTTAGCATTTACATTTACTTTTGATACTTACCTAAATTTAAAACAAAATAGACTTTTACTCAAGTAGTATTTTACTGGGTAACTTTTCCTTTTACTTGAGCCATTTTCTATTAAAAAGGTATCTTTACTTTTACTCAAGTATGACAATTGAGTACTTTTTCCACCAATGCTTCTTACTGCAGCTCTCTGCCCCACTTATTGCAGAACCTATATTTTTTTAGTTGACGATTGTTTCTGCTGTTTTCCCTAAGATCTGGAAAGTGGCACATGTCCCCTACATAAAGGAGGAGATCCTTCTGACTTTGGTTACTTACGTCCAGTTGACAAATTACCCTGCTTTTCAAAAGTTTTAGAATCCCTGACCAACTCACAGCTAATAACTTTTTTACTTCTCACTCTATTCTTAATGCGCACCAATCTGGTTTTAGACCTAGACATAATCAAAACAAATCAAAGTTTATTGGTCATGTACACAGACTTCTGACTCGTTTCTGGAAACTAGGTGTATGTCACGTGTCACTACTTCACAGAGCCATTTGAACGCAGACTTGGTCTTTTAATCAAAATGCCTTCTGGAACATGTGAACTTTCATGTGCCTTCATAACAAATGTGTATGCAATCTGTAAATATGAATACTATTGTTACATTTCAAGCCTAGTTGGTTTCCCACAGAAAAAGCCAGCAACCTTCCCGCTAGCCATGATTGGCTGAGATAATAGGTGGGCTGGACATGCCGAGAGATGAGTTCGGATTGGTCTGCCATGTAGCACATTTCTGTCTATTTGAGCTGGTCAGTATGTATGGATAATCCTGTCTAATTCAGCTTTTTTTCTAAATATATTGCATAGTAGAGCTGCATAAGTGTTGCTCTCCACTTTCTGGAGGAAATTTTGAAATAGGTGGAATTACAGTATGATAGCTAAGGAGATGGAGAAAACACCTGTCTTCGGATTACATCTTCAAACTAAGGGCAACCATGGCATCCGTGACAGAGAGGGAGAAGCGTCCATCCATGTATACGGGTAAGATAGTCTTTCTAGCTACATTTTCAGATATTACACATTCTAATTTAGTCAGAAAGTCGTTTTCATTTCAAGTTAAAGTGTACTGTTGGCTAGCTAAAGTGTACTGTTAGCTGTTAGCTGTCTGGCTTGCTAGCTAACGTTACGTGTATGATCTGTGTAGTAATATTATTTGGATCTCAGAGCCATTTGCTTAGCTAGTTATAGCCTAATGTTAGCTAGCTAACATTGAACCTGGTTGGTTAGCTACCTGCAGATTAATGCAGTTGAGATTATTGTTCATTGTTTAGCTAGCTAGCTAGACTCTAATATACAAGTAAGCATTTCAATTTTCAAAAATGTCTAAAAACCTGTTTTTGCTTTGTCATTATGGGGTATTGTGCATAAATTGATAAGAAAACAATTTGTCAATATTAGAATAAGGCTGTAACGTTGAAAAATGTGGAAAAAGTCAAGGGATCTGAATACTTTCCGAATGCACTGTAAATATAGGTTGTTCTCTAATTCTCGCAATAATGTTTCAGATGAACAACAACCAGTGCCTTTAGAAAGTATTCATACCCCTTGACTTATTCCCCATTACTGTGTGACTGTGTCCTGTATCAAATGGTTGGCTCGTCCTCATTAGTCCCCTATATCACATTGGTTAACTCTTGAGGTTCCTAGTGCCTCCAACCAATCAGGTAAATCCACCTTCAGTTTTAATGCCCGTGTCTTGTTTCCCTAGTGGCACTAGGGCAGTTTGGGAGTCTAATGCTGAACTTGTTAAATGACAATTGCATTTGTTTTGATTAAATGTTAACTTTTATTCTGGTATTGAAATTGTAGTTTTTCTTTATTGTAACCTGTAGTTTTTAATTATTTCTTTATTGGAATGTTTGTGCTTAATTAGTTTAATTTGTTGTCCTCGGGGCACCTTCAAAAATGAGCCCCTGGTCTCATTGGGCACCCAAACATGGCAGCCATGGCAGACATAGATCTGAGAATTACGCGTCAACAGAAGGTCAAATGAGCTGTTTGTCCCATCAACAGGTAATAGACATCACATACAGAACCAAATGACTCTGCCTGTCACTCACCCTCCCATCTTTCTTATTCATTTGAACTCCATCGACACATAAAACTGCAGTGCACAGCACTCTAAGAGGTTGGATAAATATTTGATGAATCTTTTAAAGGGGCATAAACTCTAAAGGAGAGGCTCAATAGACATTTCACATTCGATTTAAAAGCTATGCTAACATTGATATTATATGACAGCAATCTTTACCGGTCTTTAACTTTATCCACCAAATCAACATGAACTTTATCCCTTAACCTCATACCGGGCACTGGAGAGTGGTTATATATTTGTAAAGATTCTATGTTTGAAATCTTGCTAATAAGCTTACTCCTTGGGAATAAAAGATCATATTTCTCACATGCTCGTACATTTTACACAAACACCTAAACAACAACTTGCCACCTAGACATTGTCAGGAGACATTCAATAAGAGATAAGAGTCTACAATAAGAGTCTACATTTATTCTTTCATTTTCAAAGCTACAGTTCAATATGAATTCCATATAGTTTCATGTAGAATCCTCTGTGTAGAAGCTTCTACAAGGAACCGAAAGGGGTCCTACCTGGAACCAAAAAGGGTTCTTCAAAGGGTTCTACTACGGGGACAGCCAAAAAAACCTTTTAGGTTTTAGATAGCACCTTTTTTTTTCTCTAAGAGTGTACCGTATGGTAGGCTACTGTAGTTGATGCTTGTGATAAGGATTACCTGTGCTGCATTTAGAGCTTTACATGCCATTGATTGTGAATAAGGCTCTGAATTTAAGTAATGTGTTCCACTGCTGATTTGATAGAGCTGAGACAACTGTGTCATACATTGTAGCATCACGGTGATATGATTGCTTCCCTTTGATGTCTTAAAATACTATACGCTCTTAATCCCTGAAAGCCTGGGTTTTAATGTATTTTTTTAATGAAATACAATCTCCCTGCAATTTAGTGCTCACATAGGAGATCAGATATGAGATTTCTGCTCATGAGAGACACGTTTTGCACTTGTTTTCGAACATAACCAGTATTTCCTACACATAAAGTTTGTGAACACACATTGTTCTATCTGTGCCTACCTGGCAGAATGCTTCAGCAGAGTCATTCAGTGGCATGTTGATGAGCTCTTTCTGCTGTACCAGCTCTCCTTGACATTTCTGTTCTGTCTTCAGGAAGCATCCATTTTTACTGGGTTGATCGCTTCTCATAAATAATATCATCTCATAAAGTGTTTTACAAGTGGTTCTATACACTTTTAGAAAAAAGGTTTACAAAAGAGTTCTGTCCCCATTTTCGGTTACAGATAGAACTCTTTTGGGTTCCATTTAGAACCCTCTGTGTAAAAGATTCTACATGGAACCAAAAAGGTTCCATCTGGAACCAAAAAGGGTTCTTTAAAGGGTTCTCCTTTGGGGACAGACGGGGAACCTTTTTAGGTTCTAGATAGGACCTTTTTTCTAAGAGTGTAGTTCAGCCTCTCCTACAGGGCATTGCTCAAAGCCACTTCTAGCAGAGAACAGTTGACCTACAGCTTTATAATACAAGTACAAACAAAGTTATAGCATATTGCACACACATACCCCTGTCACGATCGTTATAAGGAGTGGACCAAGATGCAGCATGGTATGTTTCCATCCCTTATTTTGGAATAGAAAACTTTAAAGAACAAAATGAACAAACGAAACGTAAAGCTACTATAATGCTCACAGGCAAGATCCCACAAAGCACAATGGGAAAATGGCTACCTAAATATGATCCCCAATCAGAGACGGCTACCTCTGATTGGTAACCATACTAGGCCAACATAGAAATAGAAATCACCTAGATAACCCACCCTTAAATCACACCCAGACCTAACCAACATAGTGAATAAAAGCTCTCTATGGTCATGGCGGTCAGGGGCGGCTCCGGTGCGGGGCAAAGTACCCACTCCGCTCGTGGACACGTCATCGGAGGAACTGGACCGTGGCTCGTAGCCGGAAGAACCGGACCGTGGACCGTCATAGGAGGTTCCGGACCGTGGACCGTCGTAGGAGGTTCCGGACTGTGGACCTTCGTTGGAGGTTCCGGACTGTGAAATGTCACCGGAAGCTCTGGACTGGGAACTGTCACCAGAACCTCTGGACTTGGAGGCGCACTGGAGGCCTGATGCGTGGGACCGGTACAGGTGGCACCGGGCTGATGACACGCACCTCAGGGCGAGTGCGGGGAGGAAGCACAGCACATACTGGACTGTGAAGGTGCACTGGAGACACAGTACGTATGGCCGGTGCTCACAGCGACTGTCTTGCTCCAGACACCAAAACATCCACTCTCCCTCATCACTCCGCTCAACTATCTCACAATACTCCTCGCTCAGTCTATCCCAATATTCCTCTTCGCTCTCAGATTCGCCCCTTGGCTTCGCCGACCAACTCGTGTGCCACCCCCCAAAAATTGGGGGGCTGCCTCTCGGGCTTCCGTCGTGGTCATGAACTTCGGAGTCGCCGTTGATCCTCCTGCGTCTACTTCCATGGAAGGCTTTCGTCTCCTGACATTATCTCCTCCCAAGTCCAGGATGTCTTCTCCTCCTGGCCACGCTGCTTGGTCCGTTTGTGGTGGGATCTTCCGTCACGTTCGTCATAAGGAGTGGACCAAGATGCAGCGTGGTATTTTTCCATCCTTTATTTTGGATTAGAAAACTTTAAAGAACAAAACAACAAATAGAACAAACGAAACGTGAAGCTACTATAATGCTCACAGGCAACTATACATAGACAAGATCCCACAAAGCACAATGGGATAATGGCATACCTAAATATGTTCCCCAATCAGAGACAACGATAAACAGCTGCCTCTGATTGGGAACCATACTAGGCCAACATAGAAATATAAATCACCTAGATAACCCACCCTTAAATCACACCCCGACCTAACCAACATAGAGAATTAAAGCTCTCAATGGTCAGGGCGTGACAACCCCAGACAGCACATAACATTCTGAGAACCATATGTTTCTTGAGCTTGGGGAGAGCGCTGTTGTCCTATGGTTATTTTGCATACAACCTTCCTCAATGTTCTGGGAATGGTGCAGGATAGTTGCTTGGCTTTGGAACCTTGTCAGTACATTTAAGTTATTTTCTTGGTATTTCATTACTTTAGTTCAAACATGGTTACATTTCATGTAATGTTTGGTAATGTTCTAGGAACGTCCTCCAACTGGTTTGACATTGGGAATGTTCTTAAATAGTTCAGAGAACGTTAAGAAATAACATTCTTCTGTGGAAATGTCATTACTTCAGCATAACGATTTCTCCAAGTTTCCTCAAGATTATATTTAAAGTCAAAACTTTCCACAGAAACCACAAGAAAACATTAGTAATGTTCAAGGATTATTTAAAACATACATTCCGTTCTCAGCAGCAACAAAACTCTCTCTATCCTCTATCTTGTTAAGTGTGTTCAGGTGTGTTGGCCATGCCCACTAACTGGCCACACCTGATCTTAATGAGTGCTTGTTTCCTTTGAAATTGGGTCTTTTGAAATATACAAAGCTGTTACTTTTAGTCTGAGTTAAAAAACATTGCATGCTAGCTCCATCCTGGTGGTGCAGTGGATTCATTCCATGGATAGAGAACAAATGATCATAGGTTAAAATCTCATTCACGCCATGACACAATAAAAAAACAAATGTGTTTGCATGATTAATGCCTAAGCAAATTAATTTCTGTGTCCTATCTGTGCTTGGAGTTCAAAACAGTTCATCTAAGCTATCAGTCTTATTGAACCATTTAGTAAAGGATTTAAGGATGTTATTCAAAAACCTCTAAATAACGCGTAATTTTCATTCTCAGAATAAAACCTCCCTGGAAAACTTTCAGGGAACCATAACAAAACATTCTCAGAACCTCCCTGCAACCTACAAATAATGAGTGTTCCCAGAACAGGTGACATTTTCACTTCCGTTCTAAGAACCATTCAAAAAAACTTTTACTGATCAGGAAAAAAACAATGGGAAACCAAAAACGTACATTCCCACAACTTCCAAGGAACCAAATGTGCTAGCTGGGA
The DNA here is from genome assembly GCF_036934945.1 of Oncorhynchus masou masou. Taxonomy (NCBI): domain Eukaryota; kingdom Metazoa; phylum Chordata; class Actinopteri; order Salmoniformes; family Salmonidae; genus Oncorhynchus; species Oncorhynchus masou. The sequence continues at coordinate 14,050,407 of NC_088241.1, read as the reverse complement.
TACATACTCTGTAGTCAAAATATTTGATTAAACTCACTCTTGAACATTGATAAGGGATTTCTAATTAAAATGTGAGGTGAATGGACAAATGAAGCCCTAACATTACATTACATTTCTACACATCCACAGGGCAGCTCCATGAAATCAGGCGGTAATTGAGATAGCATGGGAGAAACCATGAAAACCCATTTCCTGTTGTCCTTATCTGTTCTGTATTGGGTAGATGAAGCAGGTTAACAGGGAAACATATCCGCTGCCAGCAGCATGTTTATATCACAGAGGCCATCGCAGGGCACCAACATCTGTCTGTCTACAGGGCATTCCCAGGGATGGATGGGCAGGTGTTCTTATCTCCCACCCCACTTGCTTGACTTCATTCATTTGATCCTGTATTCACCTCAGTCTGATACATTGGCTCACAGTGTCATAATGGAGATTGAAAATAGGCAGAAGGGAGTCTGATCTCGCACTTCTCCGAGGATGAAATGTGAATTAAATGTTCCAATGCTTCAGTGTTTGCATCTACAACACATTGATTTCTTTTCACATATGTTATGAAGCTAGTAGATCTTTTGTGATTTGTCTTATTTTGGGCACAATGATATGAGGGAGTCAAGGCCAAAGAGGATTGGCTGTTATTTAGTGCCTGTGTTGTACCTGGAGACTGAATCATCTTCAGAGGGTTAAGGGGCAGAGGTCAGGGGTCACTTTTCAAAGCAATAATCATCTATGACATTTTCATTTGCTAGAGCTGGTGATGGTTTCTGTTGCTATCAAATATGATGTTGTATCTGAAAGGGAGGTGTGAGGGGAATGTACAATGAGGGATCCAACTGCTAGACAGACCAGTCATGTCAAGCAGATGCTTCCACAACAGCAGCAAGGCTGTTCCTTCTTCTTGAAGGTAATTTCTAAACTCCTAACACCCCTCTCTCTCTCTCTCTCTCTCTCTCTCTCTCTATCATCTCTGACCCGTTGCTTTGAATGTTCTCTGTCGCTGTCAGTTACACAGAGGATAACGAGGATCTCTCAGGTAATAAGGTAGAAGGAACCAGTGTGAGATAAGATGGAAGGATAAGGGCAGCACAGTTGTTCCTGTGGCTTTATGTGCAAATGCCATCTGGGTGGGAGCTGTGACAGAATTAACGCTGACAGTGGTGAGATAGTGTGTGCGTGTGTGTGCGTCTGTCCCTCTCACACAATCTGTCCCCTGACAACACCACCACCTCCTCTCTCTCCCTCTCTTAAGAAACCTGCAGTCTTCTTTGCTTATTTATGAGAGCATAGTGACAGGGTCTGGACCGGGGTGTTCATGACTGGGCATCAGTCTTCAGCCCTCCCTCAGCCTCCACACCGCGCTCATCGATTTTTGCCCCTCGCCATCGACACACTCCATCAATCAATACGGTAACAAGTCTTCATTTATACTTGAGAAATGCACTGTTTCCAGCTCACTGGGCCCAAAACTTCTGATGCTGTCAGAAGATATGGGCCCTCAGAGTCACACCACAAATAGCAGACTTGACAGACATGATACAGTATGCTATGCATCCTATTTCAAGTCAATCTGACTAGTTAAAATTAAATGAACAATGCTCAATAAACATGAATATCTTTTTTAACGAATGAAGTCAAATGTGCCATTATTTCCATACCTTCCATGTGTTGAGTACTCCTGTCAATAGTGCGCTCTCTCTCTCTGACATGTACTTGAATGTCTTTCTTTATTTAACCAGGTAAGTCATAATATTCTAATACATTTTTACCTAGCACTACACAACATGGAATGTATGTTGTAAAATGTGTTGTCATCCAGGCTATTCAATGTGCAGTGCAACCTCTTTTCCCTCATCTCACAACAATGAGCTCTACATTAAACTGAAAATGTGATGGTAATGTTGATTTGTTTGTGTGTTATGTATAAGGTTGTAGAAAATAATTTCTTCAACAGAGGACAATAAACTATTGTATTATTTTCTATTCTATATTATTTCATTTCCATCCAGCCAAGGCCAGTTGATTAATATGGTTTATTCAAGAACATCTCAGTGCAATTTGTATCAATTAAACCCTTATCATTCCCTTGGTCCTGGCTCTCTGTGAACACTGCATGCTAGCAGACTGCCTGGCTGCCATTCTCATTAGATCCAGCACAGTCAATTACAGGGTGTTAGTAGAGCTAAGAGCTGACCCCACCAGAGCCGGAGGGATTACCATGGCAACCAGGTAGACTAGACTGTAGCGAGCTAATGAAGAAAGGCCCCACACTGACTTCTAACAATCAACCTTGTTTAAGTAAATTAGTAGTAGATTGTATAACTGAAATGTCAATTGTTTTTCGATGAGATGAATTTAATCATTGATTGTGATGTGGAGTATTGGGGTTGCAGGGTAGCCTAGTGGGTAGAGTGTTGGACTAGTTTATTTTTATTTTCACCTTTATTTAACCAGGTAGGCTAGTTGAGAACAAGTTCTCATTTACAACTGCGCCCTGGACAAGATAAAGCATAGCAGTGTGAACAGACAACAACACAGAGTTACACATGGAGTAAACAATAAACAAGTCAATAACACAGTGGAAAGAAAAAAAGAGTCTATATACATTGTGTGCAAAAGGCATGAGGAGGTAGGCGGATAATTACAATTTTGCAGATTAACACTGGAGTGATAAATGATCAGATGGTCATGTGCAGGTAGAGATACTGGTGTGCAAAAGAGCAGAAAAGTAAATAAATATAAACAGTATGGGGATGAGGTAGAATTGGGTGGACTATGTACAGCTGCAGCGATCGGTTAGCTGCTCAGATAGCAGATGTTTGAAGTTGGTGAGGTAGATAAAAGTCTCCAACTTCAGCGATTTTTGCAATTCGTTCCAGTCACAGGCAGCAGAGAACTGGAAGGAAAGGCGGCCAAATGAGGTGTTGGCTTTAGGGATGATCAGTGAGATACACCTGCTGGAGCACCTGCTACGGGTGGGTGTTGCCATCGTAACCAGTGAACTGAGATAAGGCAGAGCTTTACCTAGCATGGACTTGTAGATGACCTGGAGCCAGTGGGTCTGGCGACAAATATGTAGTGAGGGCAAGCCAACTAGAACATACAGGTCTCAGTGGTGGTTGGTATAAGGTGCTTTAGTAATAAAATGGATGGCACTGTGATAAACTGCATCCAGTTTGCTGAGTAGAGTATTGGAAGCTATTTTGTAGATGACATCGACAGTCGAGGATCGGTAGGATAGTCAGTTTTACTAGGGTAAGTTTGGCGGCGTGAGTGAAGGAGGCTTTGTTGCGGAATAGAAAGCCGACTCTAGATTTGATTTTAGATTGGAGATGTTTGATATGAGTCTGGAAGGAGAGTTTACAGTCTAGCCAGACACCTAGGTACTTACAGATGTCCACATATTCTAGGTCGGAACCATCCAGGGTGGTGATGCTAGTCAGGCGTGCGGGTGCAGGCAGCGATCGGTTGAAAAGCATGCATTTGGTTTTACTAGCGTTTAAGAGCAGTTGGAGGCCACGGAAGGGTGTTGTATGGCATTGAAGCTCGTTTGGAGGTCAGATAGCACAGAGTCCAAGGAAGGGCCAGAAGTATACAGAATGGTGTCGTCTGCGGAGAGGTGGATCAGGGAATAGTAACCGGAAGGTTGTAAGTTCAAACCCCCGAGCTGACAAGGTACAAATCTGTTGTTCTGCCCCTGAACAGGCAGTGCACCCACTGTTGAAAATAAGAATTTGTTCTTAACTGACTTCCCTAGTTAAATAAAGGTCAAATAAAAAAGTGTCTGTCTGCATGTGTAATGTATGCATATGTTATGTGTATGTTTTTCAAAGTGTAGTGGGTATTAATTGCGTGACTTACTATTGATAACAAGCAGCAGCCCCAAGGCAATAAACATGCCCCCTTCATGTAATGGACAACACATACTACAGTGTGTCATATGATATCAAAACCAAAATGTTTTTGTCACATGCTTCGTAACCAACAGGTGTAGACTAACAGTGAAATGCTTAGTTACTGGCCCTTCCCAGCAATGCAGAGAGACAAACAGAAAGAAATAATAGAAAGATTATAACACGAGGAATGAATCACAATGAGTAACGATAACTTGGTTATATACACAGGGTACCAGTATTAAGTCGATGTGCAGGTGTACGGGGTACTGTAGATATGTGTAGGTAGGGGTTAAGTCACTAGGCAACAGGATAGATAATAAGCAGTAGCAGCAGTGTATGTGATGAGTCAAAAGAGTTAGTGCAAATGGAGTCAATGCAGATAGTCTGGGTAGCTATTTGTTAACTATTTAACAGTCTATGGCTTGGGGGTAGAAGCTTTTCATGGTCCTGTTGGTTCCAGACTTGGTCCATTGGTACCCCTTGCCGTGCAGTAGCAGAGAGAAGAGTCTATGACCTAGGTGGCTGGAGTCTTTTGAGGGCCTTCCTCTGACACCACCTAGTATAGAGGTCCTGGATGGATATTCCTATACTCTTATGTTCAATGATATGGTATACACTTCTGCTTGTCTACAGCATTAATAACAGCAACAGACAGACAGCCGGTAGCCTAGTGACACAGCAATGTTGTGGTGCTGCTGCTCTGAGTAACTAACTCAAGTCTTTGAGACAGCTTTGCGGCAGTGACAGAGCAGTCCCCTGCTGTGTCCCAGAAGGAAAGCTGCCAACACACTGGAGCCTGGCTGTCCATGGCCTGCATCATCCTTCCCTCATGCCTCCATCTCTCCCTCCATCCATCACTAGAACCTCTGCTTTCTTCTCTGAATTGACCACCACTGTCTATCTGCTCTAAATTCCTTCACACATACATCAGCTCTCCTGTCTCATAGTCTGATAAATGTATAGGTCGCTACTGCATTGGTATGATGAACAACTGACGTGTTGTAATTTCCCCTCCTATCCAATCCGCTTCGTCACAACCAGTTTGCAACATCTCCCTCATCCAACGCCTCGATGCATCCCTCCTGTTGCTATAGGGCAGAGTTGTATCGGTGTTGGTTTGATCCGATCCTCCCCTGCTCCTCCTCTTCGTGATGGTAGTTTCTATTATGAGAGGGTCAAATGACTCCGCATGTCTGCAACTATACCTACTTTCTGCTATGATGCAGCACGCTTGAAGAATAATTAAGAAGATTGAATTTAGTTTCACATCGACTGAGAATGTTTGTAAACAACTGAACCCGGGTCATTGCACGAGCTCCCTTCTGAAAGTAAGTAACGACGAGAGTTTGTTTTATTGTGGGACTGACGCGTAGGCTATCGCGTGTGATGTTTTTGAAACGATGCACACACCGGTTTATATTTTGGAGAGTTATCTTTTATACATGGACATATATGTATGCCCGCAATGTATGTATATTCATGCATTGACATGTTGTTCACTAATAAACATGTTATACACAACCCCTCACAGAGCTTTGAGAAAACAGCTTTAACAGTGCACGCACGCACATATCTGCATTACCAGTTAAAAGACAGGTAACAGTCTTGACATTGAACCACCACATTTGGTACACAAAAAATATCTGTTCAGTAAGTGTATTCTTCAAAATGCCGCGCGCGGTATAAACTTGTTTGATGAGAGAGACTGGCATTGTTTCTGAAGAGAAGATTAGTTTATGCTATAGCCTGTACAGTAGCCATACTAGTACTGTATATAATTGTCCAGCAGCCTCGAAGTAGGCTGGTATGTGAAGTATAAGCTGTAAGAAGGATGACACAGGAACCGGGACATAATAATAACACGATACATGTTACTTCATACCTACATGTGACACGTGAACATGTGCTTGTATTACAATGGTAACATTATGTGCAATTATGCAATCCCCTATTATTCCTAGTTCTATAGACACAAGTTGTAATGTTATTTCAATAATTCATGGTGGGAGACTGGATAGAAAGTTCTCTAGAAAGCATTCGCTGGGGAATGTGATGACTGATGCCTGCCTGCATACACATTACTCATCTCTGTCTGTCTGTCTGCCTGGCTGTCTGTCCGTCTGTCTTAAACACTAATTCGCCCTAATTATAGCCATCTGCCTGCCACTCTTTACAGAGATAATATCCATCCACAGCAATCAGGCTGCATACTGCATCAAGGTAGCCAACAGCTGAACATGTGACATTCATGGAACTTGTACAGTATGTGTTTATTTCAGTCATTGGTTATTTCTTTTCTACATGCACCCCATGCCGTGGCATTGCCCCTGTTCCACTAAGGAACTCAAGACTCAAGGTCAAGACCAGCACCACAAGGGCAGACAGACCTTGGTCACAGTCACACTTCAATTGGATATTCCCTATAGATCAGGGATGTCAAACTCATTCCATGGAGGGCCTAGTGTCTGCTGGTTTTTGGTTATTCCTTTCAATTAAGACTTAAGACAACCAGGTTCATTACTAATCAGTGACCTTAATTCATCAATCAAGGACAAGGGTGGAGCGGAAACCCTCAGACACTAGGCCCTCAGTGGGATGAGTTTGATACGTGCTATAGATGGTCTTTAGTTGGGCTACTCAAACTATCAACAAACTACTGCAACTCTTGATCCGTAACAATTTCCCACTGTAGAGTTACGGTTAGTGGATAGTTCAGATAGGGGTCTGTTAACATGAGTCAACATTACAAGCATCGCTACCATTCCAGTATAAGATACATAATGTAATCTTTACAACTAAAAAAAATACATATTTTAGTCATTTAAATAACACTCATTCAAATGTTATACCATCCCTCAGCCTAAAGCTGCAATATGTAACTTTTGGAAATGTGTGTTATCAATCTATCATTGTCATTGAAAGCAAGTCATTCAATTAATCACATTTTATTTATAAAGCCCTTTTTAAATCAGCAGATGTCACAAAGTGCTTATACAGAAACCCAGCCTAATACCCCAAACAAGAAACAATGCAGATGTAGAAGCACGGTGGCTAGGAAAAACTCCCTAGAAAGGCAAGAACCTAGAAAGAAACCTAGAGGAACCAGGCTCTGAGGGGTGGCCAGTCCTCTTCTGGCTGTGCCGGGTGAGGTTTTAGGAGTACATTGCCATTAAGGCCAGATCGTTCTTCAAGATGTTCAAACATTCATAGATGACCAGCAGGGTCAAATAATAATCACAGTGGTTGTAGTGGGTGCAACAGGTCAGCACCTCAGGAGTAAATGTCAGTTGGCTTTTCATAGTTGAGACAGCAGGTGTGGTAGAGAGAGTGAGGGGGAGGGGTGGGGTGGACAACAGCAGGTCCTGGACAAGGTAGCACATCCGGTGAACAGGTCAGGGTTCCATAGTCCCAGGCAGAACAGTTGAAACTGGTGCAGCAGCACAACAAGGTGGACTGGGGACAGCCAGGAGTCATCAGGCCAGGTAGTCCTGAGGCATGGTACTAGGGCTCGGGTCCTGAGGGAGGGAGGATGAGGGATAGAGTAGATATATTCTATGTGCCCTATTTCTATGCTTCCTCTTCTTAAGTTTTGTTTTTGTGTCTTTTACTTTCGGTTTTCTACACCAGCTGAAAATACAAATGGTTCTCTACACTATACTTGCATGTTTTGTCACATAAACTGAAATTAGGCGAACCATTAGAATTTCTGCAACCAGTAAATGGGGGAGCTATTTCTGCATCGTGCATCTTCAACTCTAAAACCAATTCCTCTTGACCTCAAATGGATAATTGACTTCAGCTCATGCAATTCCAATTGGAATATGTTTAGATCCAATCATGCTTTAGTTAACAAGATAAGTCATTTCAGACATTGGTATAATATAAGAGTAAGTAATTGTATGGGGCTAACGCACCTTCCATCCTGAGTCGCGAGTCAATGTGCTGTGATTATGCATGCTCTTGCTAGACTTGATTAAAACACCTACTTTCAGTGGAGTGCATCCCAAATGACATCATATTCCCTATGCAGTGTACTCCTTTTTACCCAAAAGTAGTGCTATATTTATGGAATAGGGTGCCATTTGGAATGCAGACAACTGAACGCTGCCTGGTACAAAATGGGTTATTATTATCCGACTCCCTGTCTATGAAATTGGAAGCATTCTCATTTCTCAGAGCTGAAATGACAACAGTAGGCCTAAATCATCACTAAAGGCACTATTGCCGTGAAAACTACCTTGAGCAGTTGACAATTGAATCAGGAATGCATGTCAAAAAACAACTGAAAGCATGTAGAGAAAGCATAGGAGCTACAAAAACATGACTTTATGCTCACAGGTAACCATCACCTCATTCAGATAATGTGACAAACAGGCAGGGGCATAGGAATTTTTCTACAGGGATTTTTTGGGGGAAACAGGTATTAAATGCTCATTTCTAGTGACTTTTGAGAAAAGGATACAGACAAATCTTAATTTACAGATGGGAAAATGTACAGGGCTAAGGGGGCCTTGCAGAGGGGCACTTACACTGGTACAGTCCAATCAGTCTAAAGACCAGGGCCATTCATACTATACTGAATACCAGTGTGACTGTTAATATGCATATATTTAATTAAACTACCATGTTGTACTCTGCTACTATATGATTCATTTTCTATTTTTCTCACTTCCCCTGTTAGGTTGTTACTACTGCTACTCTACATTCTGTATGGTTTAAAACTTCAGTTATTATACTGTAATAATAACCAGCAACATACACAGTTAAAAACTGTTTTAATAAAAGAAAGTAGGCATGAATGGTCATACTGAAATGAATCAATCGTCACTCTACACAATTATCAAAAATATAATATCATCATGGCTGCCTCGCTCCTGCAAGAAGTTAACACATCCAATACACCCTCTAGACTTAAGCTGCTATCATTTCATCAGAGATCATATAAGATCATTCAGGCTGATTCACGCTATGACAGATCATCAGCCTATTAACTTTATGAGCATGGAGAGTCACTTCTCAGTATTGTACCTGTTGGTTTGTGGCTTCTCTCTCCCTTCCTCTCAGACTGTCTGTCTGTTCATAGTTGTCACTGATAACACCAAACAAAGTCTTAACACATGGAACACACCTTCATGACCCATAATCTCTGATGAAATGAAAGACGTCTAAGTTGAAAGCACTCAAATTGACCAACTAGTATGCCAGGGGTGGTGTGTGCTGTTGCCAAGAACCTTACTTACAGTCCTTTGCACATCTTTGAAAAAAAAACAATTTTTTGTCCTATCTTTTCTCTCTTCTTGACTGAGGGTATCAAGTTCACAATGCCACATGATGAAGACTAAGACACTGATTGTGCAAGTAATTCTGTAGCTAGCAAGTGTTCTTGGCTTCAAAACATCACTGTTTTTCACTCCTGCTTCTAACACTGAAGGGGACATGTCCTCCCCCCAGCTCCTACGCCCTTGCAGACAGAAATTTATAGGCACACCACGTCAGGCAATACTATTCAATGATCATCAGCTCCAGTTTCCACTCTTATACGATGATTAAACATAGATGCATTAGGATTGTCCTGCTGAGGTTTTGATCCTCTGAGTGTATGAGTGAGAACCACTGGACTGTAAAATCCTGTGGGCTACGCCATTTTTTAAAATCCGTTATTTTACCAGTTAAGTTGACTGAGAACACGTTCTCATTTACAGCAACGACCTGAGGAATAGTTACAGGGGAGAAAGGGGGATGAATGAGCCAAGTGTAAACGGGGGATTATTAGGTGACCGTGATGGTTTGAGGGCCAGACAGATTGAGAATTTAGCCAGGACACCGGGGTTAACACCCCTACTCTTACGACAAGTGCCACTGGATCTTTAATGACCTCAGAGAGTCAGGACACCCGTTTAACATCCCATCCAAAAGACGGCACCCTACACAGGGTCACTTTTTTTTTAGACCAGAGGAAGGAGTGCCTCCTACTGGCCCTCCAACACCACTTCCAGCAGCACCTGGTCTCCCATCCAAGGACTGACCAGGACCAACCCTGCTTAGCCTCAGAAGCAAGCCAGCAGTGGAATGCAGGGTGGTATGCTACTGTTTAATACATTTCAATCAATCAGTCAGTCAACCAATCAATCAACTTTTTTTATAGCGGTTTTTATTACCAGTGCACCTGTGCTTGACCTAAAATGTTCTGCAGAATTCCATATGATGTTATTTGGTAAGACAGCAACCCTGTGCCAATGTTGGTCACTGTCTGACTGTGCGTTAGGATTCTGCTCTTTTGCCAACACTGAAAGTGCTAGATTAAAGGATTTACTTTCGACTGCTTTTTCAGTGTTGAGTCATGATGCTTGCTGTTGTGTTTTATCCTAATGAAAAGAGCCGTTCAATTTTACAGAGAGGGATGGGGAGCGAGACATTAAAACAGCAAGAAAAGCACTCAAATAATGACAAGAGAAGTGACTGAATGAAAGAAAGCAACTGCTTTCTGTTTTGATTACAGGAAATGCACATTTCATTTTTTCTCTGTGACAAAAGCATTTACAAGAAAGGCGTTCTCTCATTATTGCTTCATGAGCCTTCTGGCTTTAAACCCCCTAACACGTCTCAGTTTTTGAAAAGCTTGGTGGTAGAGAAGAAACCACATTTAAGGGAAAAGGGGATACCTAGTCAGTTGTCCAACTGAATGTATTCAACTGAAATGTTTCTTCCAAATTTAACCCAACCCCTCTGAATCAGAGAGGTGTAGGGGGGCTGCCTTATTAATCAACATCCATGTCTTGGGGTTAACAGTGGGTTAACTGCCTTGCTCAGAGGCAGAACAAGAGATTTTTACATTGTCAGCTTGGGGATTTGATCCAGCAACTTTTCAGTTATTTCCCCAATGCTCTAACCACTAGGCTACCTGCCAGCCCAGACAACAGTCAGGTTGACACAAATCTCAAAAAGGGATACAGTAGATGCCATCCACTGCCAACCAATTGCTCGACAAAAATAACAATTGAATCCCTCAACTCAATCCCTTAACTCATCTGAATTCCTCAACTCATCTGAATCCCTCAACTCAACTCATCTGACCCTCAACTCACCTGAATCTCTCATCTCAACAGACCATGCAGTAATGACCACAAGCTCTGTAGACAATAGCTCTATACAGAAGTAACCAGCTTTGTGTTACTTGAGTTATGACAGACAGGCAGGGTTTATAACAGCTTTACATACATACTACGTACAGTCCACAGTAAACGGCATCATGGGACTGGTTGTGGCTTACAGAGGATTAAGCACAGCCAAGCTTATGTAAACCCAGCCCATTGACCCCACAGCCACTCTGCCCCTCCCAGACCGGCCTGTACCGGCCCATACCGGTCACTCACCCTCTGTCTCTGCCAGGCCTCAGCCTAAAGACAGACTATCTAGGCTATAATGGCACCCTATGGGACCAAAACAGCGAAGAAGTTTAGCCTCACACTTCAACGCTCTTAGTTGTTGAGGAAATTGACCCACTATGTCTTTACTTTTTGTATGCAAAGTCATCTAGCCTAGTCCACCTGTAAGGGTGCATATAATTAACTAAATTGTGTAGACTCTTGGTGAACCTGATGATTAATATGACAGATAGCTGACATGATGAATCACAGGCTGGTGTTACGTACAGTAACATGATGGGTTGATGTTGTGATGCTGGCCGTCAACCGTGTTGTCATGAATCGCGCAGCACTTAACCAAAATGAAACGTCCTCAGAGCCTTCAGTTCTGCTTTCTATGGCTTCACCAACCAATTGAATCATGCTTTTGGAACAAATCAAACAATTAAGTTGATGGAAGTAGGCCCCAAGAGCGTTTGTCCCTGTCAGTTTAATATAATTTTGTATAATGAGTCAGCCTGTACTGAGTTGATGTCTCTTAACTTGCAATGACAGTGTCCTACCACCTTGCCAGGAGCTACTGCTGCTCTATGTCTACAGCTGAGGTTGTGTCCCTAGTTACAGATCTGAACTCCAATGATTGGCTGTGTCTAGAGATCTGAAGTCCAATGATTGTGTCTAGAGATCTGAACTCCAATGATTGGCTGTGTCTAGAGATCTGAACTCCAATGATTGGCTGTGTCTATAGATCTGAACTCCAATGATTGGCTTTGTCCCTACCAGAGATCTGATCTCTGAATCTACATACAGCAAAGGAGAACGTTCCACAGCATCAATAGACAGTTGGAATCATTTGTATAAATTTAAGAAGAAGAAAACATTTGTTGAACTGTGAACCTACCTGTAGGGACATCAGTCAGTGATTTGACCTTAGACATAGAAAGAGAGTATAAACCATGTATTTAAAGTAACCATAGTAGACTACATAGTAGATACAACTAGTAGACTGAAATAGCAGGATTGACTTGAGAAGGCCCTCCTAGTAGGCCTGTGTTGTTGGTGTCAATCCCATCCAGACCTACTCTAGGTCAAAGACATGAGTTGAATAATTAATTAAAAACAACCGTGTCGTTATCAGAGCACCAAGGACTGGTAATAGATATACTGTAGTGGGCATGTGTCTGTCTGTCCCTGCTGTGCTGAAATAATACACTCAAAACATTATTTGTGTATTTTATTTATTAATCCATAGTTAATACAGTCCCATAATGTTTTGCATGCCAGTAGTCAAGTTTTCAAGATATTGAACTTTCAAGAATCAAAGTGTCACTTGTCACATCAAAGTGATATTTTGCTTCTTGAAAATCATTAACCTTAACTGGACTGCTGACATGCAAAATATTGTCTGTCTGTGGGGTTGTTTAGTGGAAAATACAAATAGCGCTGTCACATTCTTAAAATCATTCTTGAATGTTTTTTTGCTGTTGATCTTTAAGGGGCAGTTTCCTGGACACACGTTAAGCCTAGTCCTGGACTAAAAAGCAAGCTCAATGGAGAATGTCATTACTTTCCAACCTCATTCATTATCTCCAGCTCCATCCCAGTATCCACCAGTGGCGGTCGGTGCCGTTTATGATGAGGGGGGACCATTTTTTCCCCCCATGAGCATGGCCTTATTTCTATTACAGCACATTGGATGAATGGCATTCATATTCCATTCATCCAGTTCAATGTAACATCGATAAGTTTAGGCTACTACAATAAACTAGAATTGTCCCTATACCTATCATGAGGTTGCTACAACCTAGCCTATGATTGAAAGTTTACAATGTAGGTGCACACAGGTTTAGGGTGTATTCATTAGTCCAACAGTTGCAAATTAAAGTTTCTATTAGACAAATTTGGGTGTTTATCTCCGTTTCGTTCCGTTTTCTTTCGTTTAAGAAACGTTTTTCAGCAGAATTGGCGGAATGAATACACCCCGTATCACATGTAAACACAGTTCACTTTCATAGCAGCCACGTTGTATTCCTTCTCGCATCAATATGCCTTCCTCTCACCTTTTCCCTATGTTTGTGGACTTCAATGCACAACACATCAGCTGTATAAGATCAGGCAAAAATAACTTTAAAGCCAAACCATATCATAACCTCTACACACTGCCTACATTGTTGTCACCATATTAGCTAAAATAACGTCATATCCAACATAGCTAATAGAACTAATGCGTTAGTAAATGCACTACAATCATGCAGTACAGTGTACAGTCAGTAAGCAGTTTAGCAATTACACCGGCTGGCCCAGGTGGCAATAAATGAGTAAAACCAAAAACTTACCTTAACTTGGAAGGGTTCCAGTGTTGTGTTGGATAGTCATAGCCAGCTAGCTAACTTAGCATCCATCTGTTGGAGCTGGGTGTTTGAGTAAGTGAAACTGAAAGTGAAAAACAATGACCAAATCTCTCTCTCTCTTGCATCTCCTTCATTTTTGAAGAAATTGATTTGTTCAAAACTGTTCAACTATTTTCTCTCTCTCAATTTGAGTCAACAACTCACCACATTTTATGCGCTGCAGTCTATGCTTTCAGTACTAGATACATTTTATGATCCTTTGATTGGGTGGACCATATGTCAATTCATGATGCAAGAGCTCTGATAGGTTGGAGGATGTCCTCTGGAAGTTGTCATAATTACTGTATAAGACTATGGAAGGGGTGAGAACCATGAGCTTCCTAGGTTTTGTATTGAAGTCAATGTACCCAGAGGAGGAGGGAAGCCAGCTGTCCACCGGCTACACCATGGTGCTACTCTATAGTGCTGCTGAGGCTACTGTGGACCTTCATTGCAAAACAGTGTGGTTTTTTTATCAATTATTTGGTGACATGAATATATTTAGTAAATTTTTATATAAAAAGGCTAACTTTAATGTTTTACCATTTTTATTTTTATGAAATTCACTAAGGTGGATGGTTCTCCCCTTCCTCCTCCGAGGAGCCTCCACTGGTGTCCACATGTGAAAACGGCACATTTCTATGTTTTGTAGTAACAAATATAAAGTTAAAATCTTCTACCTGATGACATCAAAGGTTAAAACATTAAAATAAACAGTGATTTTAAACACTGAGATTCACAGTGACGTGGAGAGCAAGAAAATGGCCTCCCTCTGGCTAGAAACTTGTTGCAAGTTTTGAAAATCACAATTTCAAAATAAAATGATGATGACGACATAGGGAAGGATATTTTAAGACTTTTCTTCCTAGCTTTTTAACCACAGATGGTAGAGATGCGCCATTTTCACATAATTGTATGTAGACACTGGTATGGCACGAGAATGAGGTTGAAATTTCCCTTTAATATGTGAATTCATTATCATTTTTTGTGTGTTTTGTACAACTGTTGTTAATGGCACAGTTATGTGTTGCAGCTTTTCTTCTAAACCAAAAGAGCCAAAAGTAGCTTTTATAACATAGGCCTACTGCGTCCCACAATAGTTTTTCATAACACCGTAGGCTCAGTCATTGACGCTGCTGTCATGTCTCCTTCAGAATAAGACCCATCAACCATTCTCAAGGGCGTTGTTTTGGTCTGAACATAACACTCACGGAGATAACATGAATTAACTTAGCACCAATAAAACAACAGTGTGCTCGTAGAGGATGAATAATAGAGAATGCTGTTTTTGAATGACCTATCAACCTTGTAGAATTCAAAGATGCATCATTCTGCTTTCTAGCACAGTATGCTTTCACCGTGTGACCCCAATGAGGATTTAGTCATCGCTTTGCCACCTTTTGTTTCTCCGAAAAATACATGGCAGGTTTATTTAAATACTGTTTGTGTCTTCATTCTTAAAGAATTTTCCACTATAGTTTGGCATTAAAAAAAAACAACGTTATATTGCTTTTGCTTTTGAGTCGAGCTAAATGTCCACATAAGTCCACTTTTGGCAGACATGTTCACATTGCTGTTAAACTCCTGTATTATGATCCAGATTAGCAGAGCTGTTATGTAAACGCTCACAATTCAATACATCATTATTGGATTGTGTTCAAATAGTAGTTTATAACCTATTAAATTACCCAAGCATGTAGCTTTATACAGTATGTGTTTCATTTGAAGGGGTAATTCAAGTAACGTTTATGACCTCATATTCTTCAACCTTATTATACTGACTTGGCAATAAACAGTCATAGGATGTAGGCCTCCTGAATGGTGCAGTGGTCTAAGGCACTGCATCACAGTGCTAGCTGTGCCACTAGAGATTCTGGTTTGAGTCCAGGCTCTGTCGCAGCCGGCCGCGCCCGGGAGACCCATAGGGCGGTGCACAATTGGCCCAGCATCGTCCGGGTTAGTGGATAGTTTGGTGGGGAGGGATGTTCTTGTCCCATTGTGCTCTAGCGACTCCTGTGGCAGGCTGGGTGCAATGCATGCTGACATGGTTGCCAGGTGGATGGTGTTTCCTCTGACTGGTGTGGCTGGCTTCCAGGTTAAGCTGGCAGGTTAAGCAGGCATTGTGTCAAGAAGCAGTGTGGCTTGGCTGGGTTGTGTTTCGGAGGATGCACGCCTCTCCCAAGTCCGTATGGGAGTTGCAGGGATGAGACAAGACTGTATACCATTAAATTGGGGAGGAAAAAGGGTAAAAAAAACTGTCATAGGATACATCCCAAATGGCACCATATTCCCTATATAGGGCTCTGGTCCAAAGTAGTGCACCATGTAGCGAATAGGTTGCCATTTGGGACAAAGACATAGTGGCTGGCTGTAACACAAACCCTAGATCAGTGGTCACCAAGGCATTCCTAGTTGATCACCAAACATTGTAGAAAAGCCAAGGATAAAGCTCCTATTCATTTGTATTTATTTGTCTTGCGCGGTTGTCGGAAGTGCACTCAATTCAGGCCCTGCGCATGCTGGGTAGGCAAAGGGTTCCCATTCTGAACCATTTAATTTGTTTGAAGGGACAGAGAGACTGTCAAAGAAGAAGAACATAATGTTTATGTTTCTATGTCAACACTGTTTTTATTCAACACTTTTAAATACATAAAACGCTCTTCTCCCTACTTCCACTCTCACCGCTTCTGCAATGAATGAGTAGCCAAGTGTATCGATAGCCCTGCATTTTTATTATTAGCAGCTCATCATGTCTATTTTAATATTGAGGAATATTTAACTTTTTCTTATCATAGGAACTAAATTAATTTGTGCATAAGGCAGAAATGATGCGGTGCGACTCAAGTTTAGCCATCAGGTGGAGGACGGTGTCCCTTCTCTCTGGTCAGTCTCACCGGAGGAAAGGAGAGAGCAGGGACTATGACAGGCGGACCCTCTGCTGCCAGAGAGGACGAGGCGTAGCGAGGGGTTTCACTCTTGCCAAAATCTGTCCAAAATAATGGGCTTATTTTGTACCTAAGCTTATTGCCTGCCTTCCTGCGTTTGGGACAACGACTCCCGTTGTTAGGGCAGAGACTTGAGCATCTCATCATTATATACCGATCTCTACTGCTGCTCTCTCCCTCCCTCCGCTGAGACTTACTACCAGTCCAGTAAAATAAAAAAGCAAATTATTTCAATTTATGCTCAGCTGTGCCTCACAAGTCATACAGAAACTGATTTATTTTGTAATCAAAGCTCAAGTTTTTTATATAACATGGTCTGAGAAGAACAATATTGGCAGGTCAATCAAAGCCAGCCAATATGCTGTGATAATATATAAGGATGCACAAACCTCATTCCTACAGAACAGCTTTTATTAGGTTAAAGGTAGACTCTTAAGAGTGTTGAAACGTGAGGCTCAACTTCTCCACTGTTTTGAACACCTGGCTACCACACTGTAACAGCGTGAAGCAAAACCGTGGCAGGGTTGCCATGTCCGTGGTTTTCCCGTCAAATTGGGCTACTTTAAAAAAAATGTCGTGGGTGAGACTGTATTGGTTGCGGGTTGCGATTTTGGGCTACTTCTAAATTGCACCACAGACGTCATGGCATTTCTCTTTAAAAATATATGAATTAATTTCACTGTGACCTACTACTGCTGACTATCAGGCAGTGAGGCAGGCTATTGCTGAGTGAGTGAGTGAGTGAGTGAGTGAGTGAGTGAGTGAGTGAGTGAGTGAGTGAGTGAGTGAGTGAGTGAGTGAGTGAGTGAGTGAAGGGAAGGGAAGGGAAGGGAAGGGAAGGGGAATGGCCGGAGGGGTGTGTGTTGAGCACAGTCATTGGGTGTTGAGAGAATGCTGCAGCAGGCAGTCATGACAAGTGAGAACAACAAACTAATTAACTAGCTAGCTACTTACTAACTAGAGCCAACGCAGCAAGGGAGAGAAACTAATAAATAATCATCCAACAGGTTCAGAGAGAGGGATCCAACAATATGCTTTCTATCTGGGTATGTAGTCAGGGCTCGAAATGACGGGTGTCCCATTGTCTCCGTGAGGATAAAAAAATATGTCTGGGGCAGTTCAAACAAACTCTGGGACAGTTCTGGAACGATAGATCCAAAATTCCTACAGATAATGTACATACATTTTTTAAAGAAAGCAATGACGCTAAGGCAACAGATCAGAACGTTTAGCTCAGAATATTAATAAACTATTATTTGTTCACATTAGAAGCACAGCGCATGCGCACACAGCAGTAGGCGCGAATGTTCTAAAATGCCATTAGCAGGAACACATTCTAAAAAGTGCACCGCACATGCGAGCGGTTTCATGTGACATCGATGAAAATATCTGACAGAAATGTAGTAAGAGGGGAGATCTAAAGATGCCACAACTAGCATGGGTTGCTAATATGACTAACTAGCATGGGATGCTAATATGGCTAACTAGCATGGGATGCTAATATGACTAACTAGCATGGGATGCTAATATGACTAACTGGCATGGGATGCTAATATGACTAACTAGCATGGGATGCTAATATGACTAACTAACACACACACAACACCTCACTTCCACAAGGATGAGGACAGATGAGTTTGCCTCATTAACACAGTAAATTCATCACACACACACACACACACACACACACACACACACACACACTCTTGTATATCTGACCTTGTGGGGACACACAATCAAAATCATATTTTCCCAAACCCTAAACCTAACCCTTACCCTAACCGTAACCATAACCCAAAAACCTAACCTAACCTTGACCCTAACCCTAAACCTATCCCTAGCTCATGACATTAAAACTAACCCTTGCTCCTAACCCTAAACCTAATTCTAACCCTAACACTAATTCTAACATTAACCCTAAACCCCCTAAAAATAGCATTTGACCTTGTGGGGACTAACAAAATATCAAACTTTTGTTTGTTTATTATTGTTTACTACTTCTGGTCCCCACAAGTATAGTTAAACTAGTCCGCACGCACGCACACACACAGGAGAGGGAAATAAGATGCCCTTGGAAAATAACGGCCTTCATACATCTACTGTACAACTATTAAGAAAACATAAATATAGGAGTCAAAAATGATGGAAAGGGTGTTTACTCTGTCTGCAGTAATTGACTGAATTTCCATAATCACCTTGTGTTTCCTGCCAAGCTAATGTGACCTCTATTAGTGTGTGAGTGCGTGCCAGAGCCTGGGTCTTAGATATGAATTAGAGGGGGAGAGAAATGTAAACGAAAGAAGGAGAGAGAGGGAAAGAGAGAGCTTCTGTCCCCAACAAAGGGCTCACAGAAGCACTTAGATCTTCTGCACAGATTCTGTCAGACTTGGGCCCTGACAGTAAATCTCAGTAAGACCAAAATAATAGTGTTCCAAAAAAGGTCCAGTTGCCAGGACCACAAATACAAATTACATACATACTTTGGCCTAAACATCAGCACCACAGGTAACTTCCACAAAGCTACGAACGATCTGAAAGACAAGGCAAGAAGGTCCTTCTATGCCATCAAAAGGAACATAATATTTGACATACCAATTAGGATCTGGCTAAAAATACTTGAATCAGTTATAGAACCTATTGCCCTTTATAGTTGTGAGGTCTGGAGTCCGCTCACCAACCAAGAATTCACAAAATTCACAAAAAACACCAAATTGAAACTGTGTACAATGTAAAACACCAATTAATGCACGCAGAGCAAAATTCGGCCGATACCTGCTAATTATCAAAATCCAGAAAAGGGCCGTTACATTCTACAACCACCTAGAAAGAAGTGATTCCTAAATCTTCCATAACAAAGCCATCATCTACAGAGAGATGAACCCTAAAGAGAGAGAGAAGAGTCCCCTAAAGCAAGCTGGTCCTGGGGCTCTGTTCACAAACACAAACAGGCCCCACAGAGCCCCAGGACAGCAACACAACCAAATCATGAGAAAACAAAAAGATAATTACTTGACACATTGAAAAGAATTAACAAAAACTGAGCCAACTGGAGTGCTATTTGGCCCTAAACCTACCTGACCACTGTGTCTGACCCAAAACTAAGGAAATCTTTGACTATGTACAGAACATAGCCTTGCTATAGGCATACAGCATCTGGCTCTCGAGAAGACAGGCTATATGCAAACTGCCCACAAAATGAGGTGGTGTAACGAATCTCTTCGTCGTCTGAGGAGGAGTAGGAAGGATCGGACCAATATGCAGCATGGTAAGTGTCCATGTTCATTTATTAGATTGAACACACAAAACAAAATAACAAAGCAAATGGAAGAAACGACACAGTTCTGTAAGGTGACATACACTAAACAGAAAACAACTACCCACAAATCATAGTGGGAACACAGCCTACCTAAGTATGGTTCTCAATCAGAGACAATGATTGACAGCTGCCTCTGATTGGGAACCATACCAGGCCAAAAGCAGAAATACAAAACATAGAACAAAAACATTGACCCCAACTCACGCACTGACCAAACTAAAACAGAGACATAAAAAAGGAACTAAGGTCAGGACGTGACAGGTGGAAACATCCTAACCTCCTGCCAAATGTATGACCATATTAGAGACACAAATTTCCCTCAGATTACACAGACCAACAAAGAATTCAAAAACAATTACATTAAACTCCCATATCTATTACGTGAAATACCACAGTGTACAATCACAGCAGCAAGATGTGTGACCTGTTGACACAAGAAAAGAGCAACCAGTGAAGAACAAACACCATTGTAAATACAACTCATATTTCATTATTTTCCCTTTTGTACTTTAACTATTTAAACATTGCTACAACACTGTATATTGACATTCATTTGGAACTTGTGTGAGTGTAATATTTACTGTTCACTTTTTATTGTTTATTTCACTTTTGTTTTATTCATTTCAGTTGCTTTGGCAATGTAACCATATGTTTCCCATACCAATAAAGCCCCTTGAAGTGAATTGAGAGAGAGAGAGAGAGAGAGAAACACAGGACTGGGACACAGCTGCACATGGGTCTAACTCATTTTTTATTTTTTTTTCACCATTATTTAACCAGGTAGGCTAGTTGAGAACAAGTTCTCATTTACAACTGCGACCTGGTCAAGATAAAGCAAAGACACAAACAACAACATAGAGTTACACATGGAATAAACAAGCGTACAGTATGTAGATGTTATAGGACATTTTAATAAAGGCTATGTAAAACATTTTTTAAGAGTATTATTTATTCCTGAACTTTTAAATTTGTATCTAAGGTATTGAGATAGCAATGAAACTAGATTGCAATGCACATACAGCACTGTGTGGGTGACAAATATTTACATGGTTTTGTCCCCTTTGTTGGTACTGTATTCCTGTGAGTTTGTAGCTTGCAGTTGTGACAATGCTTACAGTAGGATCTATCTGTATCCAAGCCTCTGTCAGGCTTTAGTATAACAGACCTTATAACCGGCTCATAACCACTGGGCTGTTGGGTGTCCTCCGTCAGTCCACCAGGCAGCTTTCAACAGAAGTGCTGACCAGCAGTATTATCGACCAACAATAATACCTGCTGTCCTGTCTGTCTACCTGTGTGCAGTTTACCCATACTGCTAGGCATGCCTGGGTTCAAATAGTATTTGAAATAGAGTATTTGCTTTAGCCTGCCTAGAGTGTCAGGTGGGTGGGGTTTGCACTTATTTTGGTTCCATTGCAACAGGCAAGATCAATCGAGCACAGCTAAAGTATTTGAAATGATTTCAAATAGTATTAGCAGTTCTTGCTGCTTAGGGATTCTCTTCAATGCATTATCTGACTGTCTGCTGTTTGTGTTTGTCAGGACACTTGGTCCGCTCTGAGATAGTTTCACTAAAACACAAGGCTGGCTTAATGAATGAATGAATGTGGGAAAGAAAACCACTTATCTCAGACAAGGTCCCTCATTACTGTACCTCCTACCACTCTGTTTCTCTGGTTTAAGTCCCAACCTTTCACCTTCTATTACATCAGGAAAAGGGTGTAAACTGCTATGAAACTGATCAACACGTGTTTGTGTTTTTGTGCATATCTGCCTGTCTCCTTGCCTGTCTGTCTGTCTTGTACGTGCGCGTGTGTGTTCAATATTAAAACCCTTTTTAAGTGTGTTGGAGGATTTTGTTTCCCCTGGCCCTTCAGAAAGATAGTCTTGAGCGTTATTTACATTTTTCAGAGATATGGCTCCGGTTCATCCATAAAGCATTTTCTGGGTAATCATTTTAAAGCTCTACAACACTGTAATCAATGGAGGATGAGTCAAAACTAAATTGTGCAACTCTTTGAAATTGCCCCACTTTTCTCTTTATTTGCTGTGTACTGTATTCTCTCACAGATTACAGCACGGTGCTGAATGTGAGATGAAACGTTGTATAATAACAACATTTCTCTCTGCAGCATTTATATACAGTGCCCATGCGAAAGTATTCGGCCCCCTTGAACTTTGCGACCTTTTGCCACATTTCAGACTTCAAACACAAAGATATAAAACTGTATTTTTTGTGAAGAATCAACAACAAGTGGGACACAATCATGAAGTGGAACGACATTTATTGGATATTTCAAACTTTTTTAACAAATCAAAAACTGGAAAATTGGGCGTGCAAAATTATTCATCCCCCTTAAGTTAATACTTTGTAGCGCCACCTTTTGCTGCGATTACAGCTGTAAGTCGCTTGGGGTATGTCTCTATCAGTTTTGCACATCGAGAGACTGAATTTTTTTCCCATTCCTCCTTGCAAAACAGCTCGAGCTCAGTGAGGTTGGATGAAGAGCATTTGTGAACAGCAGTTTTCAGTTCTTTCCACAGATTCTCGTTTGGATTCAGGTCTGGACTTGGCCATTCTAACACCTGGATATGTTTATTTTGAACCATTCCATTGTAGATTTTGCTTTATGTTTTGGATCATTGTCTTGTTGGAAGACAAATCTCCGTCCCAGTCTCAGGTCTTTTGCAGACTCCATCAGGTTTTCTTCCAGAATGGTCCTGTATTTGGCTCCATCCATCTTCCCATCAATTTTAACTCCCCTGTCCCTGCTGAAGAAAAGCAGGCCCAAACCATGATGCTGCCACCACCATGTTTGACAGTGGGGATGGTGTGGTCAGTGTGATGAGCTGTGTTGCTTTTACGCCAAACATAACGTTTTGCATTGTTGCCAAAAAGTTCAATTTTGGTTTCATCTGACCAGAGCACCTTCTTCCACATGTTTGGTGTGTCTCCCAGGTGGCTTGTGGCAAACTTTAAACAACACTTTTTATGGATATCTTTAAGAAATGGCTTTCTTCTTGCCACTCTTCCATAAAGGCCAGATTTGTGCAATATACGACTGATTGTTGTCCTATGGACAGACTCTCCCACCTCAGCTGTAGATCTCTGCAGTTCATCCAGAGTGATCATGGGCCTCTTGGCTGCATCTCTGATCAGTCTTCTCCTTGTATGAGCTGAAAGTTTAGAGGGACGGCCAGGTCTTGGTAGATTTGCAGTGGTCTGATACTCCTTCCATTTCAATATTATCGCTTGCACAGTGCTCCTTGGGATGTTTAAAGCTTGGGAAATCTTTTTGTATCCAAATCCGGCTTTAAACTTCTTCACAACAGTATCTCGGACCTGCCTGGTGTGTTCCTTGTTCTTCATGATGCTCTCTGCGCTTTTAACGGACCTCTGAGACTATCACAGTGCAGGTGCATTTATACGGAGACTTGATTACACACAGGTGGATTGTATTTATCATCATTAGTCATTTAGGTCAACATTGGATCATTCAGAGATCCTCACTGAACTTCTGGAGAGAGTTTGCTGCACTGAAAGTAAATGGGCTGAATAATTTTGCACGCCCAATGTTTCAGTTTTTGATTTGTTAAAAAAGTTTGAAATATCCAATAAATGTCGTTCCACTTCATGATTGTGTCCCACTTGTTGTTGATTCTTCACAAAAAAATACAGTTTTATATCTTTATGTTTGAAGCCTGAAATGTGGCAAAAGGTCGCAAAGTCCAAGGGGGCCGAATACTTTTGCAAGGCACTGTATCTTCTTATTATACGTGCCTTCAGAAAGTATTCATACCACTTGACTTATTCCACATTTTTTGTGTTACAGCCTTAATTCAAAATGCATTAAATAGATGTTTTCCCATCTACCCGCAATATCCCATAATGACAAAGTGAAGACATTTATTGAAAATGAAATACAGAAATATCAAATTTACATATATATTCACAATTTTTATTTTTTATCTTATATCACCTTTATTTAACCATGTAGGCCAGTTGAGAACAAGTTCTAATTTACAACTGTGACCTGGCCAAGATAAAGCAAAGCAGTGCGGCAAAAATAACAACACAGAGTTACACATAAATAAACATACAGTCAATAACACAATAGAAAAATCTATGTACAGTGCGTGCAAATGTAGAAGAGTAGGGAGGTAAGACATACCATAGAGGCAAAATAATTACAATTTAGCATTAACACTGGAGTGATAGATGTGCAGATGATGATGTGCAAGTAGAGATAATGGGGTGCAAAAGAGCAAGAGGATTAATAACAATATGGGGATGAGGTAGTTGAGTGTGCTATTTACAGATTGGCTGTGTACAGGTACAGTGATTGGTTAGCTGCTCTGACAGCTGATGCTGAAAGCTAGAGAGGGGGATATAAGACTCCAGCTTCAGTGATTTTTGCAATTTGTTCCAGTCATTGGTAGCAGACAACTGGAAGGAAAGGCAGTCAAAGGAAGTGTTGGCTTTGGGGATGACCAGTGAAATATACCTGCTGGAGCTCGTGCTACGGGTGGGTGTTTCTATGGTGGCCAGTGAGCTGAGATAAGGCGGGGCTTTACATAGCAAAGACTTATAGATGACCTGGAGCCAGTGGGTTTGGCGACAAATATGTAGTGAGGGCCAGCCAACGAGAGCATACAGGTCGCAGTGATGGGTAGTAAATGGGGCTTTGGTGATAAAATGGATGGCACTGTGATAGACTGCATCCAGTTTGCTGAGTAGAGTGTTGGAGGCTATTTTGTAAATGACATCGCCAAAGTCAAGGATTGGTAGGATACGAGGTTATGTTTGGCAGCATGAGTGAAGGAGGCTTTGTTAAGAAATAGGAAGCCGATTCTAGATTTAATTTTGGATTGGATATGCTTAATGTGAGTCTGGAAGGAGAGTTTACAGTCTAACCAGACACCTAAGTGAGTCTAACCAGACACCAGACACCTAAGTGAGTCTAACCAGACACCAGAGTAGTGATGCTGGTCGGGTGGGTGGGTGCAGGCAGCAATCGGTTGAAGAGCATGCATTTAGTTTTACTTGCATTTAAAAGCAGTTGGAAGCCACAGAAGGAGAGTTGTATGGCATTGAAGCTCGTTTGGAGGTTTGTTAACACAGTGTCCAAAGAAGGGCCAGATGAATACAGAATCGTGTCGTCTGCGTAGAGGTGGATCAGAGAATCACCAGCAGCAAGAGCGACATCATTGATATATACAGAGAAAAGAGTCGGCCCGAGAATTGAACCCTGTGGCACCCCCATAGAGACTGCCAGAGATCCGGACAACAGGCCCTCAGATTTGACACACTGAACTCTATCTGAGAAGTAGTTGGTAAACCAGGCGTGGCATTCATTTGAGAAACCAAGGCTGTTGAGTGTGCCAATAAGAATGTGGTGATTGACAGAGTTGAAAGCCTTGGCCAGGTCGATGAATACAGCTGCACAGTATTGTCTCTTATCGATGGCTGTTATGATATCGTTTAGGACCTTGAGCGTGGCTGAGGTGCACCCGTGACCAGCTCGAAAACCAGATTGCATAGCGGAGAAGGTACGGTGGGATTCGAAATGGTTGGTGATCTGTTTGTTAACTTGGCTTTCTAAGATTTTTGAAAGGCAGGGCAGGATGGATATAGTTCTATAACAGTTTGGTCTAGAGTGTCTCCACTTTTGAAGGGGTATGACCACGGCAGCTTTCCAATCTTTGGGGATCTCAGATGATATGAAAGAGAGATTGAACAGGCTAGTAATAGGGGTTGCATCAATTTCAGCGGATCATTTTAGAAAGAGAGGGTCCAGACTGTCCAGCCCAGCTGATTTGTAGGGATCCAGATTTTGCAGCTCTTTCAGAACAACAGCTGTCTGGATTTGGGTGAAGGAGAAGCGGGGAGCTTGGCAAGTTGCTGCATGGGGTGGTGAGCTGTTGACAGGGTTGGGGTAGCCAGGTGGAAAGCATGGTCAGCCATTGAAAAATGCTTATTGAAATGATCGATTATTGTAGATTTATCGGTGGTGACAGTGTTTCCTAGCCTCAGTGCAGTGGGCAGCTCGGAGGAGGTGCTCTAATTATCCATGGACTTTACTGTGTCCCAAAAGTTTTTGGAATTAGTGCTACAGGAGGCACATTTCTGTTTGAAAAAGCTAGCCTTAGCTTTCCTAACTGACTGAGTATATTGGTTCCTAACTTCCCTGAAAAGTTGCATATCGCTGGGGCTATTTGATGCTAATGCAGAATGCCACAGGATGTTTTTGTGCTGGTCAAGGGCAGTCAAGTCTGGGGTGAACCAAGGGCGATATCTGTGCTTAGTTCTACATTTTTCGAATGGGGCATGCTTATTTAAGATGGCGAGGAAAGCACTTTTCAAGAATAACACGCCATCCTCTACAGACGGGATGAGGTCAATATCCTTCCAGGATACCCGGGCCAGGTCGATTACAAAGGCCTGCTCGCTGAAGTGTTTTAGGGAGTGTTTGACAGTGATGAGTGTTCCACTGACAGTGATGAGGGGATAAGGTCAAATGACTTAAATGTAAATGTAAATGTAAATGTCATTTGACTGTGGACCCATCACACACGCAGGCAATGATGCAGTGATCGCTGAGATCCTGGTTGAAGACAGCAGTGTATTTAGAGGGCAAGTTGGTCAGGATGATATCAAAGAGGTATCCCAGGTTACGTCACATAACAGTACAAACAATGAACATGGATGGGGGGCAATCAATTCATATATGGTGTCCAGGGCACAGCTGGGGGCTCAAGGGGTTCTATAACAAGCGGCAATGGTGAGAGACTAGTTTCTGGAAAGGTGGATTTTTAGAAGTAGAAGCTCTTAATTGTTTGGGCACAGACCTGGATAGTATGACAGAACTCTGCAGGCTATCTCTGCAGTAGATTGCAACTCCACCCCCTTTGCAGTTCTATCTTGTCGGAAGATGTTATAGTTAGGGATAGATGTTATAGATAGGGTGCAGAAGAATAGATTCAAGGCATAATGTGAGTACAGTGGAGGTAAACCTAGGCATTGAGTGATGATGAGAGAGGTTTCATCTCTAGAGGCAACAGTTAAGCCAGGTGAGATCACCACACCGCATGTGTGGGGTGGCATATTTGGCAGGACTAGGGGCTCTACAGTGAAAAAAGACAATAATCACTAACCAAAACAGCAATAGACAAGGCATATTGACATTAGGGAGAGGCATGTGTAGCCGAGTGATCATAGGTTCCAATGAGTAGCAGTAGATGAGTCAGGGAGCCAATTACGTAGTTGCTGCTACACAAGGCGAGCTGGAGACACGGCGATTCAGACAGCTTGTGGGCAGGGGCTAGCAGATGGACATCCGGCGACCTCTCTGCACCTTGGTCCGATTCTTACAACAACGTTCATGACAGAAGATCCCACCACCCCAGGACCAAGCAGCATGCCCAGGAGGAGCAGACATCCTGGACGTGGGAGGATATATTGGACGGGAAGGGATCCTGGAAGTGGGAGGAAAACCATGGCCCGAAAGGATCGCCTTCCATGGAAGCAGGCGGAAGCAGCAAAGGAGGGACAGCGACTACACCGGGGTTCGCGGCCACGACGTAGGCCCAAGAAGCAGCCTCAAATGTTTTTTTGGGAGGAGGCACACGGGGTGGTCGGCGACGCTGAGGGGTGAATCAGAGACCGAGGAGGAATATTGGGAAAGAGGAGTGGTTGGCGAAAGTTGAGGAGAGGGATGAGAGAGAGCTCTTGGTTTGGCTGAAGAGGCAAGACAGTCGCCCTGAGGAGCGTGTTAGCCGTCCAATGCCACCTGTGCCAGCTCTCCACACTCACTTTGAGGAGAGTCTCATCGTTCCGGTACAATGTGTGCCGGTTCTATGCACCATGTCTCCAGTGCGCCTCCACAGCATGATATGTCCTGTGCCAGCTCCCCGCACTTGTCCAGTCCAGGCACGGCGTCAAGTCACGCTCCGAGGCCGGAGCCTTCCTCGGCGCCGGTGTCCAGTCCAGGCACGACGTCAAGTCACGCTCCGAGGCCGGAGCCTTCCTCTGCACTGGTGCCCAGTCCAGGCAGGGCGGCCAACTCAGCTCCATGGCCGGAGCCTTCCTCGGCGCCGGTGTCCAGTCCGGGTGCGGCGTTCAACCCAGCTCCGTGGCCGGGGTCCTCCTCTGCGCTGAGGCACAGTCCAGGCACGGCGTTCTACCCGGCTCCATGGCCGGACCCGTGGTCTGGGCGGGGGCAAAGACCCGCACCGGAGCCGCCACCGACACTAGTCACCCCCCCTACCCTCCCCAGTTGGTTTCAGGTTTTGGGGCGGGTGTCCGCACCTGTCATGCCCTGACCATAGAGAGACCTTTTTATTCTCTATTTTGGGTTAAGTCGGGGTGTGACTAGGGGGGGGGGGGTGTTCCTATCTAGGTGTTTTGTTTTCTATGTTGGCCTGGTATGGTTCCCAATCAGAGGCAGCTGTTTATCGTTGTCTCTGATTGGGGATCATATTTAGGCAGCCATTTCCCCACTGGTTTTTGTGGGATCTTGTTTATGTATTGTTGCTTGTGAGCACTGCATGGCTTCACGTTCGTTTTGATCTTTATTGTTTTCTGTGCGTTTCACTCGAATAAAGATGATGAAACCATTCCACGCTGCACCTTGGTCCCATTCTTACAACAACATTCATGGCAGCAACCTATTATGTGATTTGTTATGTACATTTCTACTCCTGAAACGTAGTTAGGCTTGCCATAACAAAGGGGTTGGATACATTTCAGGTGAAAAAAATTCAATACATTTCAAAAAATGTCTACAAACATAATTCCATTATGACATGATGGGGTATTGTATGTAGGTCAGTGACACAATTCAGGCTGTAACACAACAAAATGTGTAAAAAGTTAAATTGTGTGAATACTTTTTGAAGGTACTGTATATTCTTATTCACATGACTCATTGTTTGTACTGTTATAAAAATAACACCTGAACATGTGAAATGTTAATCTCAATCAAAGTCATGTTCTGTGCCGAGATAAGATTTAGTCGAACTAGTGACAGCAGTCTGCGTGTATATTTAAGATGGCATGCTGTTAGATATAAAAAAATACAAAAAGCTGCAGGTTATATTCTTATAAACTGTTCACAAAAATATAAAACATTTAGTATGGAGCAGATCACATTATATTACAGCAGGCAATGTATTTCTACCAACAAAAAGGTGTAATGGGTCAGCACTCAAAAAGATGTTGCATAAAGCTTACTTCATTATTGTCACGTTCTGACCTTAGTTCCTTTGTTTTGTCTTTGTTTTAGTATGATCAGGGCGTGAGTTGGGGTGGATAGTCTATATTCTTTTTTCTATAATTTGCGATTTCTGTGTTTGGCCTGGTATGGTTCTCAATCAGAGGCAGCTGTCAATCGTTGTCCCTGATTGAGAACCATACTTAGGTAGCCTGGTTTCACCTTTGAGTTGTGGGTGTTTCTTTTCTGTTCTGTGTGTATTCACCGTACAGGACTGTTTCGGTTTCATTTCGTTCTCTTTGCTGTTTTATTCGTTAGTGTTCTGAGTTATAATAAATATCATGAACACTTACCACGCTGCGCATTGGTCTGCCGATCCTTCCTACTACTCCTCCTTGTCAGAGGAGGAAGACAACCCTTACAATTATTCAATTTGTTGTATTATTTTCACTGCATCGGGGATAGCGTACACAGACATTTCGGCTTTGCATCCTTCTTCAGTGTGTAGGTACAATTTTACTTTCATTTATAACAGCATCTGTAAAGAACAACCGATGAGCAGCAGGTGCTTCTAATCAGGGTTGCCACTCATCTGCCAATCAGGGATATAGCTTTTCTTGTCTACCTGTATACAAGTTAGTCACAAAGAAATTTCACAAAGAAACAGAATTATAGGGTATGGGAGTGGGAGTGGGAATGAAGGGCAATTCATGAATCAATTACCTTAGGTGTCTGCTCACTTGAATACATTATATCAATTCATGATAGACCACCACAAAGGACATCAGGCACAGCCGTTCACAAATATGTGGGGCCAACTCATGAACAATATGTAAAATCTTATTTGGAGAGTGTTCTTGTATAACAGTCTAAATGTACACTATAGGAAGGAGGTGAAATCGAATTCTTAGTTTAAACCGTGTGGAGATACAGAATTGAATTTATATAGGCACATGGTTTCTCTTTGGAGTAATTTGTTGTCCTAATCACCTCTGTGTGGTCAAGGAACTTTTTCGATATCGACGCAACGCAATTCATTAGTAGAATGATTTTGTTCTATAAAGATAGTGGATTTATGTTCTCCAAGGCGTACTTTCTTGGCCCAGGATGTTTTCCCAATATAAGTCTTATTACAAGAACACTGTAACATATAAATAACTTCTTAAGTAAATTAACACATTACTTTATTTCATAGGTCCGAGAAGTCTGAGTGTCACGCCCTGACCTTAGTTATCTCTGTTTTCTTTATTATTTTGGTTAGGTCAGGGTGTGACTATGTTGGGTACATTTACATTTACAGTTTTTGTCTTGTCTAGGGTTTTAGTATATCTAAGGGTTTTGTAAGTCTATGGATATGTATGTTTATGGTGGCCTGAATTGGTTCCCAATCAGAGGCAGGTGTTTATCGTTGTCTCTGATTGGGGACCATATTTAGGTTGCCATTTTCCCTTGAGTATTTGTGGGTTCTTATTCTATGGTTAGTTGCCTGTAGGCACTACTCATATTTGCTTCACAATTCGTTTTGTTAGTTTGTTCAGTGTTCTTTCTGTAATTAAAGAAGAATGTACAATTACCATACTGCGCCTTGGTCTCCTCCATACAACGAACGTGACACTGAGGACATACTAAGTTAGAAAATGTCCTTATGGTACTACAAGAGGAACAAGATATACAGGGGAAGCGTCCTTTTATGAACACCTCTTTTCTCCACCACATCTGATTTAACTAATATGTTTGATAGATTTCTTGATCATTTATAAGTGAATAAAGGTGTTTTCTGGAAGGCAGAATTTAAAGAGTCGGGATAAAACAGTGCATTCGGATAGTATTCAGACCCCCTTGAATTATCCACATTTTGTTACATCACAACCTTATTCTAAAATGTATGAAATCTTTTTTACCCATCAATCTACACACAATACCTCATAATGACAAAGCGACAAACAGACATACCTTATTTACATGAGACCCTTTATTATGAGACTCCAAGTTGAGCTCAGGTGCATCCTGTTTCTATTGATCATCCTTGAGATGATTCTACATATTGATTTGAGTCCATCTGTGGTACATTTAATTGATTGGACATGATTTGGAAAGGCACACACCTGTCTATATAAGGTCCCACAGTTGACAATGCATGTCAGAACAAAAACCAAGCCGTGAGGTCAAAGGAATTGTCCGTAGAGCTCTGAGACAGGATTGTGTCGAGGCACAAATCTGGGGAATGGCACCAAAAAATGTCTGCATCATTGAAGGTCCCCAAGAACACAGTGGCCTTAATCATTTTTAATTGGAAGAAGGTTGGAACCACCAAGACACTTCCTAGAGCTGGTTGGAACCACCAAGACACTCCCCAATACAGGTGTGCCAAGCTTGTAGAGTCACACCCAAGAAGACTTGAGGCTGTTATCGCTGCATAAGGTGCTTCAACAAAGTACTGAGTAAAGGATCTGAATACTTATGTGAATGTGATATTTCATATTTTTATTTTTAGAATATGGCTGTCATGTCTTTGGCCATGCCGGATTAAGTGATATGACATGTTATTCTATAAAATCCTTTCTCTGTAATTAATATTACCTGATTGAGCTAATCATGTAAATGTAATTTAACTAGAAAGTCACTGGCACCACAAAATAATATTTATAGAGCAGGTATCTTCCGAATAAACTCTTAAAGACCTAGTAATATTTTACATCAATAGCAGTCAATATTAATCGTTACCTTATTTCAGTCTCATCTGAAAGTTGTAAATTCTTCACGAACCCTGGCTAACAAGTTGGATCAGCAATACAAAAATTGGGTTTAATTATTTATTTACTAAATACCTAATTGATCACACAGAATTATATATACACAGAATGAATCATACCTTGATTACAAATTATGTCATAAAGGAAAACGTCCCTAGCCGACAGAACAGATATGACAGCTGGTTACACAAAGAAAAGAGGGATTGGGTTTGAGTGAATGAGCGGGAAGACTGAAGAACAAAAGGAGAAGCGATCTCTCTATTATAAATACAGGATCTTATGCATTCTAAATTACCGCCCATTTGGAAAAGGAAAATGCAATAAATATTTACTCTGAGCTGCGCTTCAATAGGTTGGTGGTAGATGGAAGGCCGAGTTGCTCAAGAGTTCTTCCATCCTTTGAAGTCTCTGTGTAAACTCCCATTTTAGGTTGTGTAAACTGTACCCATTTTAGTAACATTATATTCGTTCGTTGTGTTATGAACTTGCCATGCTTATAAAATACAGCTCATGCTTAGTATAGTCTGCTCCTGGCTCCGACAGGACAGGACAAGGTATTCAAAAAACACAAACAAGAATCAGACAAAAGTAGCTCATTATATTTAGGGGAAATGTAGAACAACGTAACCTAAAAAGACCAGCAGAGAGAGAGAATGAAGAGAAAGGACAGAATGTCCTCTTCACGTGGGAATTCAATGTCTGTCTGTCCTTTCCCAGTCCACGCTTGGCAAGACATTCCCAGTCCACGCTTGGCGGCTGGAGTGAATCAGAGTTCAAAGTTCATACCTCATTGCCATGCTTATATGCTCATGCTATATTCTGGCTGGTATTGTCAAAATTCATTATATTCAATGTATCGATCGTCCTCTTCACGTGGGAATTCAATGCTAATTTCATTAGGTAGCTGAGATTGGCTTTGCTCTGTAGGTGTCACCTGCCCTTCTAACATCAAGGCCGTCACCTTAATGTCCCCGGAACAGGAAGTTATATTGTCGTCAAGGCTTTATATAGGAAGGGAGAGGAGGGCGTGTTTCATAGTTTATAACCAATGTCTCTTCACGTGGGCGGACCACTGAGTCGGGCCTAATTCACTCATGAAAACCCAATTCTCACATTTTAGAAGCTAAAATCACATTTCATCCCCTCACAAATCATTTAATATTCAAACATTTCAATTGCACAATAATTCCATGTGAATCTGATAACTATAATGTGTAGACTTTCCACTGTACCGTTTATGTCATCCTATCATTGATGAGAATGTCTCAGATGACAACCGAACTGACATCATATTCATTAAATACCACTGCATATGTTCAACTGGTTGGATTACCAAAATATGGTTCATTTCCCCCCACCTTCTGATGTTCCCCAGAATGTATATGTTAACCAAGGGATTTTCAATAGTCACATCAGTAGGGTAGAGAGAGGAAAAAGGGGGGAGAAGTATTTATGACTGTCATAAACCTACCCTCAGGCCAACTTCATGACAGATGAAATGTAATAAAATGTAGAAAAAAATCAAGGGGTCTGAATACTTTCCAAATGCACTGTATATGCCAGTGTTTATTGACAGCAGACTTGATGCCATTATGGCTATTATTGAAAGTAAGTATTTATACTGAACAAAAATAGAAATGCAACATGCAACAATTTCAAAGATTTTAAGGAGTTACAGTTCATATGAGAAAATTTATCATTTTAAATACAGTCATTAGACCCTAATCTATCAATGTTCGCCTAAAATGGCATACCCAAATCTAACTGCCTGTAGCTGAGGACCTGAGGAAAGGATATGCATATTAATGATAATTTTTGAAAGGAGTCACTTTGAAGTTTGTGGAAATGTGAAATGAATGTAGTAGAATATAACACATTAGATCTGGTAAAAGATAATACAAAGAAAAAAACATGTGTTTTTTACTTTTTGTACTATCATCTTTGTAATGCAAAAGAAAAGCCATAATTTATTATTCCGACCCAGGCGCAATTTAGATTTTGTCCATTAGATGGCAGCAATGTATGTGCAACGTTTTATACTGATCCAATGAATCATTGCATATCTGTTCAAAATGTTGTATCAAGACTGCCCAAATGTGCATGATTGGTTTATTAATACATTTTCAAGTTCATAATTGTGCACTCTCCTCAAACAATAGCATGGTATTTTTTCACTGTAATAGCTATTGTAAATTGGACAGTGCCGTTAGATTAACTAGAATTTAAGCTTTCTGCCCATATCAGTCTATGTCTATGTCCTGGGATATATCCATGTTACTTACAATCTCGTTAGCTTAACCTTCCCGTGGGGGTACACCCATCCTGTAGAGGTTAATGTTAATTTCTCTACCATAAGCCGCCTCCAAAGGCGTTTCAGAAAATGTGTCATTACGTCCAACCGACCTCACAACCGCAGACCATGTGTATGGCGTCATGTCAGCGAGCAGTTTGCTGATGTCACCGTTGTGAACAGAGTGCCTCATGGTGGCAGTCGGATTATGGTATTGGCAGGCATAAACTACGGACAGTGAACACAATTGCATTTTGTCGATGGCAATTTCAATGCACA
This sequence comes from Oncorhynchus masou masou, assembly GCF_036934945.1. Classification (NCBI taxonomy): domain Eukaryota; kingdom Metazoa; phylum Chordata; class Actinopteri; order Salmoniformes; family Salmonidae; genus Oncorhynchus; species Oncorhynchus masou. Next base: position 14,015,965 of record NC_088241.1, on the reverse strand, counting down.
GAAATACCGTGACGAGATCCTGAGGCCCATTGTGACACCCATTTATTTTAAATTCTCTGGCAACAGCTCTGGTGGACATTCTTGAAGTCAGCATGGCAATAGCACTCTCCCTCAAAACTATGGGAGAGTGCCACATCTGTGGCATTTTGTTGTGTGTCAAACTGCATATTTTAGAGTGGCCTTTTATTGTCCCCAGCACAACGTGCACCTATGATCATGCCGTTTAATCAGTTTCTTGATACCTGTCAGGTGTGCCAGATTATGTTGGCAAAGGAGAAATGCTCACTAACAGGGATGTACACAAATTTGTGCACAAGAAATAAGCTTTTTGTCTGTATGAAACATTTCTGGGATCTTTTATTTCAGCTCATGAAACATGGGACCAACACTTTACATGTTGCGTTTATATTTTTGTTCAGTGTAGTTTACAGAGAACAGTTCCTTCTGTTTTTGGTGGGATTTATTAAGTAACAAGCTTTTAACTTGTTTTAAAGCTTTAATAAACCCATGTATCGTTTCCTCTGAAGTGGAAACGCTCAAGGAGAGAATTTGATTGTCTGTCATATTCTTCCTCTGTGTCACAGATGCGACGCTGGCTATGAAGTTGGCTTACTGGTGAACCTCATTTTAGGGGGAGATGGTGATGACTATCAGCAGTCAGTATAGTAGTTTAAGTGTACGTTTTCTGTAAACTGTAGTACTTAGAGATTGTTCCTTCTTTGTAACAAACACATCTAAGAAATGTATAGAGTTAATGTTCTTTTCCATAGTGAAGGAAAAGGAAGAAATGTGTTTAATTTAATTTTGTAGCCTGTCCAGATCTGTAACGATTCTCCTCCTCTTAAGAGGAGGAGTAGGAAATATCGGACCAATGCGCAGCGTGGTAAGTGTCCATGTTGTTTACTATAACCGGAACACTCAAACAAAAACAAAAGTCGAACAAAACACAACAGTTCTGTCAGGTACTCACACAAAACAGAAAACAATCACCCACAACTCAAAATGGGAAAACAGGCTACCTAGGTATGGTTCTCAATCAGAGACAACGATTGCCAGCTGCCTCTGATTGGGAACCATACCAGGCCAAAACATAGAACACAAAACATAGAATGCCCACCCCAACTCACGCCCCGACCAAACTAAAATAGAGACATAAAAAAGGAACTAAGGTCAGAACGTGACAAGATCATAAAGCAATTGTCTATATATTGGGTCCAATATTTAACATGATCTTTGTAAGGTTTATTTTCATAAATAAAATCCAATTAGAATTTCCCTATGAAGAGATGTTCGTGTTTCCATCAAACAGGTCTTCCTGATCCAGTGTTGAATGCTGTATTACGCAACAATACTTTCCTAACAAATACAATAAAGTCCTCATGATCATCATCAACATGCGGTGACCATGTCGTAACCTAATAATAGCCGATAATATCCATCTGATGCCTGATGGATGTGACCTTTAACCTAGTTGTTTGGTCTCTCTGTTGTCAGAGATAATGCCTGGGGCTTTTAGCTGAATAATCCTTCATCCTCAGAGCTGAATTTATATCAAGCCTCCTATGTAATAGTATTGTAGACCTGGGTTTCCCAAACCCGGTCCCGGGGCCCCCTATTGGTTCTTAACGATTTACATGAGCTCTTATTCATAATGCACATATTACAGTACATTATTGAGTAGAATATGAATGATTGTGCGTGTGTGCGAGGGGTTCATTCTTTCTGCATCCGACTATAAATGTAAAGATACTCTAACCACACAGGTTTCACATCATCCTTTGGTGCTGAAGAGTGGCAGTTTCACTTGGGCTGAATTCCAAATCAGCCCGCTACCCTAGAGCTAAACTGAGCTGAGTGGCCCAGTCAGTCATTCAGTCAGGCAGCCTCAGTCCCCTCCCTTCTACTCTCCTCCTCCCCCACTCTTCTTATTACAGAGGAGAGGTTGAGAAGTGAGCCCCATATGGATCTGTCTGCATTAATTATTGAATCGTTTCCTCCACTGTGGTAACCTTTGCAGAGCATGACAGGGCAGGAGGCTAAAGTCCCAGACATTATACTGGAGGGGAGGAACACACAGGAGCAGCAGAATATGTATGGATACTGTATCTGTGTGCACCACTTGGTATTCCTCATTCATTTACCCGTTCAGACGAGGCATAGTAAACGGAGAGTAACCTGTTGAAGTTGGACTGAACCAGCTGGCATGGTATACTGCATGTCCTGTATAACAATGTTGTTTTATAAACTATAGCTGTGTTTTGTGCACTGTGCGACTCCTCTAGCTGCCTAGTCAGTCTTCCCCTATCAGTTTGAGGGCAGGTAATTGGGGTTGTTTGGGGGGAGTGTTCAGCCATGCTACCCTGACAGCTCCTGGGTGACACTGGCATGCTGAAAATCTCACTGTGTTTGTGTCCTCTCTTTCTCTGTATATCTCTTTCCCCTCCTCTCTCCTCTCAGGTCTACAGTCTGAAGGCTCGCCCCCTCACCTAGAACAACCCTCTGAACAGCAGCAACAAGACATCGCCAAGATGTTCAGCACCAAAAGGTCAGAATGGCGTCACAGATTTGATCTATTTTTGTGCTATTGTGGGGAGGGGGGGGCTGTCACAAATCCCAGGGCGTTTTAAAATGGCTTTTTCTGATACAAACAGACATTTCATGTCAGCTGTTTTTGTATTTTTGCTCATGTTTTGGAGCTGAATTTGACTATAGAGAGAGAGGTGACTTTTGAGTTAAGGTCAACACAAATGTTATTTTAATCACAAATAATGTCAGTTTAAAAGGTGCCTAATTTAGTTCTATTTGTTTCTATTTTAGTTATACTTCTTGAAATATAATGTTGTTGTTTCCATAAGACATGAAGACACACATGCACACGCACACGCACACACAAACACAATCAGACATAATCTGAAATGAAATGAAGCCAGGCATTAGTATTGCAAAATATATAATTAATTGCCTGTGGATTACATCCTGAAAAATAATGAATATTCAACACTAGAACTCCTCCCTCATATTTTCAGAAGTATACAAACACTCTCATCCCAGAATAAAATCAAACACACTGCCTAGCTTGACTAATCACATAACAGTGCATGTTCTAACAGGAAGTTACAGCTAGTTCACAAAGATATATTAAATCATGGTCAAAGGCACCTTGCCTATCATCAGTGTTCAAAGAAAACCAATGGGAGTTCTCTGCCTCAAACGCTTTCTAAGAGCTTTGTCTAAATTATCCCCACATCATGTCAAATGCATGGTGGGAAAACTATTTTGTACTGTGTTGAAAGCTTCTAGAACATTACCTGCTAATAGAGGGCTTTTAAGATAAGTACCTTATTAACTGAAATTAACTGAAATGTTAAGCTCCGGCCCGTTTTGATCTGGTGGGGCGAAATGATACCCATTTTCCTCACAACATGTGAGAGGTACCATCCTGAAAATTACTTTAATTATCTTTATAGAAGATTAGAGGAATTACAAGATTTTTAGATGTTTTTATAATCGTCTCACATGGCATTGCGACCTCTGATGATAATACAGTATGTGAACAAAATATAAACTAATATAATATAATCAAGTGAAGTTGAGATGATTCACAAGGTGGATGAATCCCTTGATGATGAGTTCTCTTGGATCGAATCGTCCCCTTCGCCACTGCTCCTCAGAACCCCGTGTCATATCATGCTAATAGCACAGCACACACCTGTCAGAAGCGGCACTCTCTCTCCCCCTCTTTACAATCAACTCTTCATATTCATACCAGATGACGGTATGGTCCCATCAAGACCTAACACATTCCCTTGCTTACTGACAAGCCCACTTCATTAATGTCCAACAGCCTCTGTCACATGTAGAACAAACAGCCTTGTCGCTGGAAGCCAATGTGGGTCATCAAATAGCTTTTTGCTGAATTACATAATGTATGAAAATGACCTTTTCTGCTTCCTGTTGTTACGTAAAGCAGAATGTGTGTGAGTCAGTCAGCCTCGGGTGGAACCTTACTGTATCTGTGACAATACGTTGTCTAATGAATGTAAATCAAGTCAAGATTTTTAAGCACCTTGAACCTATTTCGTACCAACAAACGTTAAAATGTTTGAATGGTATTGTTTGTTTGTTTGCTTGTTGTTGTTTCTGTTGTTCTTGTGGTTGTTGTGATTTGGCTGAGTGGCGTATGAATGGGTGTTGTTCCTCTTTGTCCCGCCCTGAGACAAACGCTGTGCTAAAATTAAGATTCAATACGGTTTATTATGATTTGTAGACAGCATAAAATACATGGTGCCAACACACAGAGGCAAGAGAGGTTGTCGTGATTCTAGTCATGCATATGAAATGCATATAATTATGAGCAGGTTGAGTAACGTATGGTAAAACTAAGATACCTCACTGTCTTTAGGGGGACTGGATCAACTGAACAGATGATATGGATGTGCTGAAAATGACTATTTTATAGCAGCTCATCTTGAAAATTCATAGATTCTCAAACTCATTCCCATTTTGCTGAATATGAGACAAAGTGTATTTCTTCTGCTAAACTGCTGAACGACCCGAAAGACGACTGTGGAAATCTGTTTATCTGTCTAAAAGCCTGAGCTGCAACTGTGGATTTTTTTATATTGGTTTTCCATCCTTGCCCCCCACCCCCTCCCCGCCACACACACACACACACACACAAACACATGGTCACTGAAGTATCCATCTGCATACACACAGAGACTTTCATTAAAAGTCTGTCATTAAACTTTAATCAGTCTCATGTCTGACATAGTACTTTAGGCTACCTTGCATTTTATTGGAATGAAGTCTGGAACAGAGGCGAGAATGATAAATCTAGAACCTTCCCTTACCTAGGGAAAGCACATTAGCCCTGTCTGTCTTTGATTACATTAACTATAACTTCCCTCCAATACTAGATAGACTGTTTTACTGTTATAGATGGGCCTAGATGGGCCCAAAACCTCAGAATCCAGTCACAGCTTAATCGGTTGTGTTTATGCATTCTCATTAAAAGGTAACTTGAGCACCGTTAAATTGAATATTTCATTCCAAGGCAACATTTATGAAGCGGAGAGCTGAATTACAACTCATTAAAACTTTGCCCCGAAAGTCCTCCGCTAACGAAGCTAAAGCTATAAATCTGGAACGGGGGCGAACAAAGAAAGGTCCCTATAATTCTCTCTGAGGTTGATGTCATTTCTATTTGTATTCTGTCTGCGGATATGCTCCTCTAATGAGGCTTGCCAGTGTTTACATGCCAAAATAGTCTGAGACGAACGGATGATGAGGAGAGGAGAATCAAGTGGACCCAACCCCGGTACCACCTTCACTCCTCAGCTCATTATTCAGCCATCATGCTGCCGTTCCCAAAATGGTCCTGAGACTATATTGACACAACAATACACAATTCAGCTCCGATACGACCTCGAATCTCCCCAAATCCTCATTATATCCCTCCTGGGGCTGGAAGAGGTTGTCTAATTCCAGTTTTGGTTCATTCGTGGCCTCTGATTGTTACCTCACGGCTGTTTACTGTCATGGGTTTCATCCCAAATGGCACCCTCTTTCCTGTAGTGCCCTACTTTTGACCAGAGAATTGGTTGAAAGTAGTGCGCTATATATGTAAGGATCAACGCTGGAGACAGGAAGCAGGTACATGGAGAACATTTAATAAGCTGCGGCCATAAAACAGGACAGGAACAGCGTTTGGACAGGGGACAAAGTAACGACATCAGTGCTGACACAGGGAATAACGTGAGGAACAGACAGATAAAGGGAAGGCAATCAAATAATGATAGAGTTCAGGTGGGTCCAATGAGGCGCTGGTGGGCGTAATGAAGGGGACAGGTGTGCGCAATGATAGGCAGTCTGGCACCCTCAAGGGCCAGAGAGGGAGAGCGGGAGCAGGCATGACAATAGGGTGCCATTTAGGACACACCCTTGGAGCAGGAACAGGAGGAGGCTGTCTGCCCTGTATGTCCTGTTGGTTGACGGCTCTGTTGCTGTCTGTTTGTTGGGAGGTCTCGGTAATGATCTGTTGCTCTCTGTTTGTTGGGAGGTCTTGGTAATTATCTGTTGCTGTCTGTTTGTTGGGAGGTCTTGGTAATGATCTGTTGCTGTCTGTTTGTTGGGAGGTCTTGGTAATGATCTGTTGCTGTCTGTTTGTTGGAAGGTCTTGGTAATGATCTGTTGCTGTCTGTTTGTTGGGAGATCTTGGTAATGATCTGTTGCTCTCTGTTTGTTGGGAGGTCTTGGTAATGATCTGTTGCTCTCTGTTTGTTGGGAGGTCTTGGTAATGATCTGTTGCTGTCTGTTTGTTGGGAGGTCTTGGTAATGATCTGTTGCTGTCTGTTTGTTGGGAGATCTTGGTAATGATCTGTTGCTCTCTGTTTGTTGGGAGGTCTTGGTAATGATCTGTTGCTCTCTGTTTGTTGGGAGGTCTTGGTAATGATCTGTTGCTTTCTGTTTGTTGGGAGGTCTTGGTAATGCTGAGTCAAGCTGTCAAGCTTGGAGCTATACCTGCTTTCAGTGTGGGCTGTAATGAAATTACTACAACAATATGAGTGGGACTCATTAGTTGTGGATGGACCCAGACACAAACTGAGCCTAGGGGCGTGTTCAAATATGTTTGATGCTTTAATATGGACTGACTTACTGACTGGCGCTGAGTGTGAATAAATGACAACTTCACAGGTGGGATGTTTCATGGATATTCAGCATAGAGGAAAACATCTTCCTGAGTGGATGTACCTGATTTTGTCTCTATCATTCACAACAATGACTGACAGAGTAATGTATTCCTGTATTCCCTTTCTTCGATAATGAACATGATTTAACATGTTCTATTTGACCTTGACAACGTTGATCGCCGGGACATTACAGACTACATACGTCAGCCAATTAAGAAAATGTGCCTACTTGATGTGTCACATCGTCAAAACTTCTAGTTAGGATGTGCCACATCATCAAAACTTCTAGTTAGGATGTGTCACATCTTCAAAACATCTGGTTAGGATGTGTCACGTCATAAAAACGTCTAGCTAGGATGTGTCACGTCATCAAAACGTCTATCTAGAATGTGTCACATCATCAAAACATCTGGTTAGGATGTGTCACGTCATAAAAACGTCTAGCTAGGATGTGTCACGTCATCAAAACGTCTATCTAGGATGTGTCACATCATCAAAACATCTAGTTGGGATGTGTCACATCATCAAAACGTCTAGTTGGGATGTGTCACATCATCAAAACATCTAGTTAGGATGTGTCACGTCATCAAAACATCTAGTTAGGATGTGTCACGTCATCAAAACGTCTAGTTAGGATGTGTCACATCATCAAAACATCTAGTTAGGATGTGTCACGTCATCAAAACGTCTATCTAGAATGTGTCACATCATCAAAACATCTAGTTAGGATGTGCCACATCATCAAAACATCTATCTAGAATGTGTCACATCATCAAAACATCTAGTTAGGATGTGTCACATCATCAAAACGTCTATCTAGAATGTGTCACATCATCAAAACATCTAGTTAGGATGTGCCACATCATCAAAACATCTAGTTAGGATGTGTCACATCATCAAAACATCTAGTTAGGATGTGCCACATCATCAAAACATCTATCTAGAATGTGTCACATCATCAAAACATCTAGTTAGGATGTGTCACATCATCAAAACATCTAGTTAGGATGTGCCACATCATCAAAACGTCTATCTAGAATGTGTCACATCATCAAAACATCTAGTTAGGATGTGCCACATCATCAAAACATCTAGTTAGGATGTGTCACATCATCAAAACATCTAGTTAGGATGTGTCACGTCATCAAAACGTCTATCTAGAATGTGTCACATCATCAAAACATCTAGTTAGGATGTGTCACATCATCAAAACGTCTATCTAGAATGTGTCACATCATCAAAACATCTAGTTAGGATGTGTCACATCATCAAAACATCTAGTTAGGATGTGTCACATCATAAAAACATCTAGTTAGGATGTGTCACATCATCAAAACGTCTATCTAGGATGTGTCACATCATCAAAACGTCTAGTTAGGATGTGTCACATCATCAAAACGTCTAGCTCGGATGTGTCACATCATCAAAACGTCGAGCTCGGATGTGTCACATCATCAAAATGTCTAGCTAGGATGTGTCACATCATCAAAACTTCTAGTTAAGGAATCCATCAAAAAGGGTATATAATAAACAGAATAACAGATACAACATTGACACTCCCCCCACCCACCCACACATGAATGCAATTACACACATACACATTCACACACTCACAAACACACACGCAAACCCCTTGCGCTTAATGAGTTACTTATGCAGAGGTAGGGGACAGGAGAACGTTCCCCTGGGATCACCAGAGGGGATGTTTAAACCCTGCCAAGGCCTGCTGGATGAAGAGACCACCGCGGTAGCTCCGATTTCTCCAATTTGTCTGACGCCTGGTCCAGACCTCCTCACTGACCTTGGGAATATGGGCAACAAGGTACATGTAGTTTGTACATGAAAGACATTAAATCATTGAGAAGCAGGTCAGCCAGCCTCATCATTCAGAGATGATTTATGTTGGGGAGTGTTTGTATTTGTTAATTTGAACCCTCTTCTTGTGGTGCCTGAGCCTGGCAACAGCAGCAACAGCATAGCAGCTCATAAGGAGTGACTTCAGTAGTGTTAGCTAACATGGGGAGTGACAGCAGCACTAGTACTGCCTGAGGACCGCTAACTCTGAGGGAATGTCATGAGAGAAGGGTTTGACTCTGAGAGAGGAAAGGGACCTGTTACGTGACCGTATCGTTTGTCATGGGACACATCATCTCTGGGGCTGTAGATTCCATTTTAGAATTCAGAACCTGAGGAGGGCTATGATGATGTGCGGTTGCAGTCTGTCCTTCTCACTGTCTCACTGTGCACAAGAATAGGATATAAGGATAGACTAACAGTAAAATAATATGCCATATGAACTAGGGCTGGTAATTGTCAGGGACATCACGATACGATATTATGGGCTCCCTATTTAAAAAGAAGATGGAGAACAAGCTATGAAGGAAAAGTACTGGAGTCTTGGTGCAGGTACAGCCAACTAGTGCACAAATAATATTGCGATACTGTCAAAATGATTTGCCAACCATCGTAAAAAATAATATCCCGATGTTTGACTGTGTTGACCCCCCCCCCTCCCCCATTATTAATATAAACTAGAGCAAACTCTTCAGGTAAGTGCATTTTGTCACACTCACATTCACCGTTGTCACTGATGCAGTGTATCTTTGTCGGCTAAAACCCCTGATCAATTCCTCTGAAAGTGCTATGGAAAAGTACTATCAGATACTGTAATGTGTTGTGGGTCTTACTGCTTATTGATGGACAGCAGAAGCAGCAGGTGTGGACTGACTCAAGTGCTCTATTGATCTGTCAGGCTATAAATGGAACATTGTTGTCTAGCATGTTGTCTATCTACCACTGTAGACTATCGACAAGGACTGACGGGCCCTTTCTGTGTCTCACATGTTGTCTACCACTGGTAGACTTTAAGTCTTTGCTATGTAAAGCCCCGCCTTATCTCAGCTCACGGGTCACCATAGCACCATTTCACTGGTCACCCCCAAAGCCAATTCCTCCTTTGGCCGACTTTCCTTTCAGTTCTCTGCTGCCAATGACTGGAACGAACTGCAAAAATCACTGAAGCTGGAGACTCATATCTCCCTCACTAATTTTAAACACCAGCTGTCAGAGCAGCTCACAGATCACTGCACCTGTACATAGCCCATCTGTAAATAGCCCATCCAACTACCTCGTCCCCATACTGTTATTATTTTGCTCCTTTGCACCCCAGTATCTCTACTTGCACATTCATCTTCTGCACATCTGTCACTCCAGTGTTTAATTGCTATATTGTAATTATTTTGCCACTATGGCCTATTTATTGCCTTACCTCCCTTATCTTACCTCATTTGCACACACTGTATATATAATTTTTTTCTATTTTATTATTGACTGTATCTTTGTTTATCCCATGTATAACTCTGTGTTGTTTGTGTCGCACTGCTTTGCTTTATCTTGGCCAGGTCGCAGTAAACGAGAACTTGTTCTCAACTAGTCTACCGGGTAAAATAAAGGTGAAATAAAATAAATAAATAAAAACGGGTGCCTTATGCACCTGGGTTGACTGTAGCCTTGTGAGGAAATGTGTTTGTGCTGCCTTGCTAACTCCTACGTGGCCATTATTAGGTGACAACATCCATTGTCACCAGACCACATCCAGTGATTGGAGGGTTTAAGATCAGACAATGTTGGTGCAGGAATAAAGCACGGGACCAGCATATATCGAATATAGTCTTCCCTTCTTCTTTCATACCTTTACACTCTTGATTGTAGACATTAAGGCCTTGGCCTGCTCCTAATAAGGAGTTCAGTCTCTTCAATAAACACTCTGCCATCTGTTTCTTTCTCTAGAGCTAAAACTAATCTGCTTACATGTCTGTGAAGATAGCAAAGTGGGCCTCTGAAGAGTTTCACTGGGTTTCATTTAGCCTTTTTCCCCTCGGATATACACATACACTTTCACAGGCGGCCAGGAGAAAGCATGGTGTCATGCATGGCAAGGATGTAGAGTGGTTTGAGAGCCACACCTTTCGGGCAAGCCTTCCATGGTCACCAGCTGATGAAATTTGTATTCAGCTGTATTTAGAAAACTGTATTTCACAGGATTACTTTTCAGTCTCCATTTCTGACTTCAAAGGAGGAGCTTAGCCCCTGCTGGAGGTATGGTTCTGAAAGGGTTGTAGTTCTAGTGCACTATTCTGTTCTTTTTTCATTTCGTTTTTTATTTCACCTTTATTTAACCAGGTAGGCCAGTTGAGAACAAGTTCTCATTTACAACTGCGACCTGGCCAAGATAAAGCAAAGCAGTGCGACACAAACAACAACACAGAGTTGCACATGGAATAAACAAACGTACAGTCAATAACACAATAGAAAAAATCTTTATACAGTGTGCAAAAGATTATGGAGGTAAGGCAATAAATAGGCCTTAGTGGCGAAGTAATTACAATTTAGCAATTAAACACTGGAGTCATAGATGTGCAGAAGAATGTGCAAGTAGAGATACTGGGGTATAAAGGAGCAAAAAAACAAAACAATATGGGGATGAGGTAGTTGGATGGGCTATTTACAGAGGGGCTATGTACAGGTGCAATGATCTGTGAGCTGCTCTGACAGCTGATGCTGAAAATTAGTGAGGGAGATATGAGTCTCCAGCTTCAGTGATTTTTGCAATTTGTTCTCGTCACTGGCAGCAGAGAACTGGAAGGAAAGGCGGCCAAAGGAGGAATTGGCTTTGGGGGTGACCAGTGAGATACTGTGTACCTGCTGGAGCGCGTGCTACGGGTGGGTGCTGCTATGGTGACCAGTGAGCTGAGATAAGGCGGGGCTTTACCTATCAAAGACTTATAGATGACGTGGAGCCAGTGGGTTTGGCAACGAATATGAAGCGATGGCCAGCCAACGAGAGCATACAGGTCGCAGTGGTGGGTAGTATTTTGGGCTTTGGTGACAAAACGGATGGCACTGTGATAGACTGCATCCAATTTGCCGAGTAGAGTGTTGGAGGCTATTTTGTAAATGACATTGTCGAAGTCAAGGATCGGTAGGATAGTCAGTTTTACGAGGGTATGTTTGGCAGCATGAGTGAAGGATGCTTTGTTGCGAAATAGGAAGCCGATTGTAGATTTAATTTTGGATTGGATATGCTTAATGTGAGTCTGGAAGGAGAGTTTACAGTCTAACCAGACACCTAGGTATTTGTAGTTGTCCACATATTCTAAGTCAGAACCATCCAGAGTAGTGATGCTGGACGGGCGGACAGGTGCAGGCAGCAATCGGTTGAAGAGCATGCATTTAGTTTTACTTGCATTTAAGAGCAGTTGTAGGCCACGGAAGGAGAGTTGAATGGCATTGAAGCCTATCTGGAGGTTAGTTAACACAGTGTCCACAGAAGGGCCAGAAGTATACAGAATAGTGTTGTCTACGTAGAGGTGGATCAAATAATCACCAGCAGCAAGAGCAACATCATTGATGTATACAGAGAAAAGGGTCGGCCCGAGAATTGAACCCTGCGGCACCCCCATAGAGACTGCCAGAGATCCGGACAACAGGCCCTCCGATTTGACACCCACCGATTTGACTCACTGAACTCTGTCTGGGAAGTAGTTGGTGAACCAGATGAGGCAGTCATTTGAGAAACCAAGGCTGTTGAGTCTGCCAATAAGAATGTGGTGATTAACAGTCGAAAGCCTTGGCCAGGTCGATGAATACGGCTGCACAGTATTGTCTTTTATCGATGGCGTTTATGATATCGTTTAGGACCTTGAGCGTGGCTGAGGTGCACCCATGACCAGCCCGGAAACCAGATTGCATAGCGGAGAAGGTGCGGTGGGATTCGTAATGGTTGGTGATCTGTTTGTTAACTTGGCTTTCAAAGACCTTAGAAAGCAGGGTAGGATAGATATAGGTGTGGGTCTAGAGTGTCTCCCCCTTTGAAGAGTGGCATGACTGTGGCAGCTTTCCAATCTTTGGGGATCTCAGACGATACGAAAGAGAGGTTGAACAGGCTAGTAATAGGGGTTGCAACAATTGCAGCGGATAATTTTAGAAAGAGAGTGCCCAGATTGTTTAGCCCAGCTGATTTGTAGGGGTCCAGATTTTGCAAATCTTTCAGAACATCAACTATCTGGATTTCGGAGAAGGCGAAATGGGGTAGGCTTGGGCAAGTTGCTGTCCGGGGTGCAGGGCTGTTGACCGGGGTAGGGGTGGAAAGCATGGCCAGCCGTAGAAAAATACTTATTGAAATTCAATTATCTTGGATTTATCGGTGGTGACAGTGTTTCCTAGCCTCAGTGCAGTGGGCAGCTGGGAGGAGGTGCTCTTATTCTCCATGGACTTTACAGTGTCCCAGAACTTTTTGGAGTTTGTGCTACAGGATGCATATTTCTGTTTGAAAAAGCTAGCCTTTGCTTTCCTAACTGACTGTGTGTATTGGTTCCTAACTTCCCTGAAAAGTTGCATATTCGATGCTAATGCAATACGCCACCGGATGTTTTTGTGCTGGTCAAGGGCAGTCAGGTCTGGAGTGAACCAAGGGCTATATCTCTTCCTGGTTCTACATTTTTTTTAATGTGGTGGCAGGTAGCCTAGTGGTTAGAGCGTTGGACTTGTAACCGAAAGGTAGCAATTGAATCCCCGAGCTGGCAAGGTAAAATCATTAAAAATCAATAAAATACTGTATATGTTGTACTGCCCCTGAACAAGGCAGTTAACCCACTGTTCCTATTCCGTCATTGAAAATTAGAATATGTTCTTAACTGACTTACCTAGTTAAATAATGATAAAATAAATGATTTAAGATGGCGAGGAAGGCACTTTTAAAGAATAATCCTCTTCTGCCGGAATGAGGTCAAAATCCTTCCAGGATACCCGGGCCAGGTCGATTTGAAAGGCTTGCTCGCTGAAGTGTTTTAGGGAGTGTTTGACAGTGATGAGGGGTGGTCGTTTGACCGCAGACCCTTTACGCACACAGGCAATGAGGCAGTGATTGCTGAGATCCTGGTTGAAGACAGCAGAGGTGTATTTAGCGGGCAGGTTGGTCAGGATGATATATATGAAGGTGCCCGTGTTTACGGATTTGGGGTTGAACCTGGTTCATTGATAATTTGTGTGAGATTGAGGGCATCTAGCTTAGATTGTAGGATGGCTGGGGAGTTAAGCATGTCCCAGTTTAGGTCACCTAATAGTTTGAGCTCTGAAGATAGACGGGGGGCAATCAGTTCACATATGGTGTCCAGGGCACAGCTGGGGGCTGAGGGTGGTCTATAGCAAGCGGTAACGTTGAGAGGCTTGTTTCTGGAAAGGTGGATTTTTAGAAGTAGAAGCTCGAATTGTTTGAGCACAGACCTGGATAGTATGACAGAACTCTGCAGGCTATCTCTGCTGTAGATTGCAACTCCTCCCCCTTTGGCAGTTATATCTTGTCGGAAAATGTTATCGTTAGGGATGGAAATTTCAAGATTTTTGGTGGCCTTCCTAAACCAGGATTCAGACACGGCTAGGACATCTGGGTTGGCAGAGTGTGCTAAAGCAGTGAATAAAACAAACATAGGTAGGAGGCTTCTGATGTTAACCTGCATGAAACCAAGGCTTTTACAGTTACAGAAGTCAACAAATGAGAGAGCCTGGGGCATGGGACTGGAGATGGCACTGCAGGCCATGGGTTAACCTCTACATCACCAGAGGAACCGAGGAGGAGTAGGATAAGGGTATGGCTAAAGGCTATAAGAACTGGTCGTTTAGTGCGTTTGGAACAGAGAGTAAAAGCAGGTTTCTGGGCACGGTAGAGTAGATTCAAGGCATAATGTACAGACAATGGTATGGTAGGATGTGAATACAGTGGAGGTAAAGCTAGGCATTGAGTGACGATGAGAGAGGTTTTCTCTCTCGAGACACCATTTAAACCAGGTGAGGTCACAGCATGAGTGGGGGGTGGAACAAAAGGGCTAGCTAAGGTATATCGAGCAGGGCTGGAGGCTCTAGAGTTCTGTTCCATTCTATTTGTCAGACCTGTTTTCCATCGCTCCCAGGCTTCTGACTGATCAATTCTGATCTCACTTAACAATATTTTGCCTCTGCTTTCCCCCTTGCTTTTAAATTCTGTTAATCTATTCAATTAAATATGTAATGAATTTGCAGACTGCATGTCAATGGGATTTGTTGCCTTAGCTTGCAGCTAGGGTACACATATAGTGAAGTGAATACCAAAAACTGCCCTCAGAACTGTTGGCCTTCCACTTTGAAGAAACCAATGGTTCATTACTACTTAAAGTGCTCCATTCTACTTTATTGACTGCTGTTGAAAAGTCAATGAGCTATGCTACATAAGCTATAAACTGTAGCAGGCTTCATTTATTTAGAGAGCTTTGCTCTGTGCTACCTATTCTAACCTACGTTCAATTTGATCACATTTGCCTATTACTTTCTTTTCACGCTATTTAACATACTTGTCTGCTGTACAAGATATGGCATCACAATGGTAGCACGTTTTGACTAAATTCCACACATCTCAGGGGAAGAAAGAAGTGGCCCTTGGGGGGTTTGATTGTGAATATGCACCGGTTAAACCGAGGAAACAGGAAAACAAATATCTTTCTATTACATGAGCTACTGTAGTAAATTACCTTTCATAAACAAATTAGAAATCCCATTCTCAAAGCTTTGGACTTCTAGTGTTATGTCTATTTTTAGATGAGCGATATGTTTCTCTTTCATGTGTTCTCTTTATCTCTTTGTTACAGTAATATGGGATGGTTTCTGTTAATACAGATTGTGACATCAGTAGCAACAGAGTAGAGGGCAGAAAGAGTAGAGAATAAAGAGAGGGAGAGAAAGAGGGAGAGAGAGAGAGCAGAGCAAAGAGAGTATAGAATAAAGAAAGATAGGGAGAGAAAAAGAGGGAGAGAGAGAGCAGAGAGTAGAGAATTGAGAAAGATAGGGAGAGAGAGAGCAGAGAGAGAGATCAATCATGAGAAAACAAAAAGATAATTACTTGACACATTGGAAAGAATTTACCAAAAAAACTGAGCAAACTGGAATGCTATTTGAGCCTCAACAGAGAGTACACAGTGGCAGAATACCTGACCACTGTTACTGACCCAATCTTAAGGAACATTTTGACTATGTACAGACTCAGTAAGCATAGGCATGCTATTGAGAAAGGCTGCCATAGGCAGACCTGGCTCGCAAGAGAAAGCAGGCTATGTGCTCACTGCCCACAAAATAAGGTGGAAACTGAGCTGCCCTTCCTAACCTCCTGCCAAATGTATGACCATATTAGAGACACATATTTCCCTCAGATTACACAGACCCACAAAGATTTCCAAAACAAATCCAATTTTGATAAACTCCCATATCTATTGGGTGAAATACCACAGTGTGCCATCACAGCAGCACGATTTGTGGCCTGTTGCTACATGAAAAGGTTAACCCGTGAAGAACAAACACCATTGTAAATACAACCCATATTTCTGTTGATTTATTTTCCCTTTTGTACTTTCACTATTTTCACATCATTACAACACTGTACATAGCCATAATATGACATTTGAAATGTGTCTATTATTTTAAAACTTGTTAGTGTAATCTTTACTGTTTTACTGTTTTTATTCATTATTTCACTTGCTTTGGCAATATAAACATAGGTTTCCCATGCCAATAAAGCCCTCTGAATAGAATTGAATTGAGAGAGACAGAACACCTCCGGGCGAGCTGGGTGGCAGGATGTTTGTTAAGCATGGTAATTGGTAGTGTGAAGGATACCGGGGAGAAATATGGCTCTTCAAAGATCTGCTATAGCAACTGCAAGTCTCTCTCTCTCTCTCGCGCTCTCTTTCTGTCTTTCACTCTCTTTCTCTCACTGTCTCTCTTTTTTCTCTCTCTCTTTCTCCATCTCTCTCTCTTTCTCCATCTCTCTCTCTTTGTCTGCACTTTCACTTTCATCCCCCCGGATTAAATCATTTCA
Source organism: Oncorhynchus masou masou (assembly GCF_036934945.1). NCBI lineage: Eukaryota > Metazoa > Chordata > Actinopteri > Salmoniformes > Salmonidae > Oncorhynchus > Oncorhynchus masou. The sequence continues at coordinate 13,999,372 of NC_088241.1, read as the reverse complement.
TATCTTATATAAGGACAGATTAGAAAGCTGTGGGCCCAAACAAGCGCCTTCAAACAGTTATACGATTCGGATGTGGGAAGGGAAACGCATGAATGGCTGGCTATCTTTTTTCAATTTGCTGACTGCTGTGACAGTTTGCAATGGTGGGAAGTAGTACAAAATTGAAATGATTCAATGTAATGTTGCTCCCTGCTCTCCGCCAGCTGCTTTTGATTGATGTTGGCTGAGCTCATCCTTATCTGACAGGATCCATTTAAATAGGAATCTTTTTTCATTTACCACATTGCCCAAAGTGGATGTTTTTCTAACTGGGGATCTGACCTTACTGGGGGTCTGACCTGTGTGATCTATGGGAGGAGATGGAATGCTCAGAACCTTCTAAACGGCTATAAAACACAGAGAATCACCAGGGAGCTCTATCAAGGAGTGATAGGTACACCTGGTGCATTCTGGTGCATGTAGTTTTGATTTATGTATGAGCCAGATGCCGTTGTGAAGGTTTTTCTGAAGGTAATATTTTACGATGATGAAAAGCCTCTACACATGGTGTTTCGAGACACAAAGCTCTCATATAGTAAACAATACAGTTTACGTCACATCACTGTATGGGCAATAACAAGGACAGGTGTTGAAATACACTATAGATAGAAAAGCATGTGGACACCCCTTCAAATTAGTGGATTTAGCTATGTAGTATGTCTAAATACCCTGGATTACCAAAAGTAATGTGTAGTATGTGCTCGTCGAACATCTCATTCCAAAATCATGAGCATTAATATGGAGTTGGTCCCCCCTTTGCTTCTTTCACAGCCTCCACTCTTCTGGGAAGGCTTTCCACTAGATGTTGGAACATTGCTGCAGGGGCTTGCTTACATTACAAGAGAATTAGTAAGGTTGGGCACTGATATTGGACGATTAGCCCTGGCTCGCAGTCGGCGCTCCAATTCATCCCAACGGTGTTTGATGGGGTTGAGATCAGGGCCCTGTGCAGGCCAGTCAAGTTCTTCCACACCGATCTCGACAAACCATTTCTGTATGGACCTCGCTTTGTGCACAAGTACATTGTCATGCTGAAAGAGGAAAGAGCATTCCCCAAACTGTTGCCACAAAGTTGGAAGCAAAGGATCGTCTAGAATGCCATTGTATGCTGTAGCATTAAGATCTCCCTTCACTGGAACTAAGGGGCCTCCTCCACCAAACTTTACAGTTGCCCAAAGTGAGGAGAGGGTGAGGGTGTGTGGTATTGGCCAGAAGTCCAGCGCCTGTTAGATCATCTCAGCCACTGAGATGGTTGGGTTTAGTAGAAGGCTAAGCTAGCCATCGTAGTACATCAACACTGATTCTTACACAGACCTGGGAGCTCTCTCTATTCTCACCCCCAAAACACTAGCAGAAAGTGAAGAAAGTGGCTTGGCAAAGCTGACATGATTGTATGGGTTCTCCTCGGTTGACTTCCAAATGGCACCCTATTCCCTATGCAGTGCACTTCTAAACTAAAAAGCACACTATTTGTGGCTCAAGTCTAGTTTCTGTGACCACATTCACAATGTCCTTGGCATTGTCTGTTGTGACATGGATTGTTATGTTGGGCCTCTAAAGTAGAGGTCTTCACGGGTCCAAAAATGTGGACCTGTTCCCGAAACGGACCTAGGGCTTTTCCACCAGACCCGTTACGCATAAATACATGTTTTAATATAGAGACTCATTCCCAACGGACCTGAGGACAACTAGAAGCAGCAGAAATTTCAATTTGTAAACTACTTTATTAACCTGAGCTGATAAAACATCAAGGGAATGAGAGGTGCCGCTCTAGCAGGCAGAGGAGGGGCCTTGCGGTGTGTACTGTGAGCAAGTAGGAGGGAGGGAGAGTCAGCAACCCACCAAACCAAGCAGACTCGCGCTATTAACTTCTAACTTGTCAAAGCTTGTTTATTTATCATCCAACATGATTACGTAGTACCTGTCCTGACTGCATCAAAAGAAGAGAAGTTATTTATCTAACCTAGCTCAACTAGCTAGGCTGCATGCACTTTCTACTGTCCATTTACAAAAAACATCAGATAGTAATAGCCTACCTACTTTTCAGTTTTAGCATATCCTTCTCGTTCACTGATTAGATGGCGTAGCAGTCAGACGTATTTGTCCTTCGTCTTGTCGTGTCCTATATATATATATTTTTATATACATATCTTTTTATATTTTTCTAAACCCTTACTTCAAAATACTCTCCTGCAACCCGCCTCACCCAATGTGTTGTGGACCTGCTTTTTCTCTAAAGTATCTTTCTTTGCCTCTATTACTGGAATCTCTCCAACATAAACCAGCCAGCTAACTAGCCAGCTAACGGTCATCAGCTAACCTCTAGCTCGGAAAGCTCTCGACAGTTTGTACAACCGATTCAACCAGAGCATACCGGACCTATTTTTAACTCCATATCCCCGGATTCCTATCGCAAGCTCTGAACCTTCTCACCTTCCGTCCTTCGCAGCTAACGTCCCCTGAATGTTAGCTGTCTAGAGCACAATGGACTGTTGGCTTACGAGGCCCATTGAATACATTCCGAAGCCACTAGCTAGCAGTCAGCTATCCTTTGCTAGCGGTCATCAGCTACCTTTATCCCAGACAACTCTCGCCAGTCTGTACAGCGCGACTCAAACCAGAGCTAGTCAGACTTATTCTTCTCCATACCTCTGGATTCCTACCGCAAGCTCTGAACCTATTTTTTTATTTCATTTTTTCCATTTTATGATGATTTTTTTTTAAATCTACCTGGAATTATAGCAGCTAACGACCCCTGAACACACAGCCGCTAATCTGCGGCTTGCTAGCTATCGAAAGCACATTGGACTGCTGGCTTAAGAGGCCCTTCGGACATATTTCTTCGGCCACTATACATATTTTGCCAATTGGCCTGGTTTACCACACGGAGCCCTGCTGATCCGTCCCCTGATGTAACTGCACGAGGAGGCCACAACAGACTTCCCTCCATCGCGTCATCCCTCTAAGGCCTTTCTGTTAGCCTTAGAGGGATTAACCTTTCCAGAAACAAGTCTCTCACCGTTGCCGCTTGCTATAGACCACCCTCTGGCCCCAGCTGTGCCCTCGACACCATATGTGATTTGATTGCCCCCCATCTATCTTCTGAGCTCGTGCTGCTAGGTGACCTAAACTGGGACATGCTTAACACCCCGGCCATCCTACAATCTAAGCATGATGCCCTCAATCTCACACAATTTATCAATGAACCTACCAGATATAAACCCAAATCCGTAAACACGGGCACCCTCATAGATATCATCCTAACTAACTCACCCTCAATACACATCTGCTGTTTTCAACCTGCATCCGTAATGGGTCTGCGAGCAAACGACCACCCCTCATCACTGTCAAACACACCCTAAAACCCTTCTGCGAGCAGGCCTTTCTAATCGACCTGGCCGGGGTATCCTGGAATGACATTGACAGATCACTGCACCTGTTCATAGCCCATCTGTATACAGCCCATCTATCTACCTCATCCCCATACTGTATTTTTTTCTCCTTTTGCACAACAGTATCTCTACTTGCACATCCATCTTTTGCACGTCTTCCATTCCAGTGTTTAATTGCCATATTGTAATTACTTCGCCACCATGGACTATTTATTGCCTTAACTCCCTTATTTGACCTAATTTGCACTCACTGTACATAGACGTTGTTTTCTTTTTCTCTACTGTATTATTGACTGTATGTTTTGTTCATTCCATGTGTAACTCTGTGTTGTTGTATGTGTTGAACTGCTTTGCTTTATCTTGGCCAGGTCGCAGTTGCAAATGAGAACTTTTTCTCAAATAGCTTATCCGGTTAAATAAAGGTGAAAAAAAAGAAGATAATCTCCTAATTTGCTTTGCCACACACGGAGGCTCTATGACAACCACAACAACAAGGTCCTCTCGTTACTCTGCATATTCTGGTTGAGCAGTGGCGACATAATGCTAACGTTTTATCCACAACTCTCTGTCCATCGCCGTTGTCATCGACTGTGAAGCCACAATTATTTACATTTACATTTAAGTCATTTAGCAGACGCTCTTATCCAGAGCGACTTACAAATTGGTGAATTCACCTTCTGACATCCAGTGGAACAGCCACTTTACAATAGTGCATCTAAATCATTTAAGGGGGGGTGAGAAGGATTACTTATCCTATCCTAGGTATTCCTTGAAGAGGTGGGGTTTCAGGTGTCTCCGGAAGGTGGTGATTGACTCCGCTGTCCTAGCGTCGTGAGGGAGTTTGTTCCACCATTGGGGGGCCAGAGCAGCGAACAGTTTTGACTGGGCTGAGCGGGAACTGTACTTCCTCAGTGGTAGGGAGGCGAGCAGGCCAGAGGTGGATGAACGCAGTGCCCTTGTTTGGGTGTAGGGCCTGATCAGAGCCTGGAGGTACTGCGGTGCCGTTCCCCTCACAGCTCCGTAGGCAAGCACCATGGTCTTGTAGCGGATGCGAGCTTCAACTGGAAGCCAGTGGAGAGAGCGGAGGAGCGGGGTGACGTGAGAGAACTTGGGAAGGTTGAACACCAGACGGGCTGCGGCGTTCTGGATGAGTTGTAGGGGTTTAATAGCACAGGCAGGGAGCCCAGCCAACAGCGAGTTGCAGTAATCCAGACGGGAGATGACAAGTGCCTGGATTAGGACCTGCGCCGCTTCCTGTGTGAGGCAGGGTCGTACTCTGCGGATGTTGTAGAGCATGAACCTACAGGAACGGGCCACCGCCATGATGTTGGTTGAGAACGACAGGGTGTTGTCCAGGATCACGCCAAGGTTCTTAGCGCTCTGGGAATTATCCTGAATTTGAGTTATAAATGATGACGGAGGATCCCCCAATTCTGGTTTATCTACCCCTGTCAAAGTCTATCTAAAAGATAGCGAAGGAGTCAGGCGCAGGACACAGGTAAGAGTAACAAACACTGATTTACTCAATCCAAAACGTAACAAAATCCTGTTCCAAACAAGGACAAAACAGGACTCAAACAACACCCCGGAATACACAAAAGACATTCACGCACAAAACAGAAAGGGAAACCAGAGGGTTAAATAAGGAACATAATTATGAGATGGGAACCAGGTGTGTAAACAGACAAAACAAAAGGAAAAATGAAACATGGATCGGTGGCGGCTAGAAAGCCGGTGACGTCGACCGCCGAACGCCGCCCGAACAAGGAGAGGGACCAACTTCGGTGGAAGTCGTGACAACCCCACCCACTCGCCATCCTACAGAAGTAGTTCCTGGCTGCGCCTCACAAAATTCTAGTTTTAAAAGCACCAGTAAAGATTATAATTTGTATTATAGCCTGCGCTTAGGCTCTCGTTAGTTGTTTTAACTGAATAGTTTACAATGTTTTTTCAGTGTAATGGCATACAAGGCAGCGTAGGCATAGTTTATAGGCCTAGTTTATTTTATTTATATATTATTATGTAATCATTCTGGTTCAGAGGTCCCCATACGGAATGGTTCGGTATGAATATGTGCACGGTTACAACCCTAACCATGAGTGTACTGAGGGCAATTGTCAGTTCTAGTAATTCAACACACGCACACACACACACACACACACACACACACGCGCACGCACGCACGCATTTATAGAGATGTATCCCTCCCTTGGCATCAGTTAAATCTCATTGAAGCGTCTGTTGATAATGGTTCTTGACTAATTGTGCCCACTGGTCTGACGTCTTCTTTAAATAAACCGCTTTTTTCCATCCGTCTCTTCCCTGACTGACTGCCGTTAAATAATCACAACTTTATCCCCCGTTCTGTTCTATTCTGTTCCCAGCTCCCTCCCGATGGGCTGGGGAGGTGACTCATCAGAGAGAGAAAAGACATACACAGACAGACAGATTTGACAGAGATGTGGGGGTATAGAGAGAGAGGGTACTGATATGCACATCAGATAGACAAATATTATACAATGTGTATTCCTGGAACTCCCATATAGTAGTATACATACAGTACCTTACTGTCTCAATCTCAGGTTGTAAGCAGTGTACTACACATCATGCAGTACAGACAGGGTGTGTAAGGCAGGGAGGCTTGACCTATTTGGATCAAACTAATAAAGCATGATGATGTGATGGAACAGTAGGATGATGAAAAGATGCCATCTGATTGATTGTTGTGGTCAAGTGATGTTGTTGACAGAATCGACTACGGAAGCCCTCCTTGGGTTAGGGTTCTGACCTGAACTGTACTGTGCCAGCTTGGATATTTTCTTTTCACATCCTTTGACATCGCACATGTCCTTTCCAGCATTGTTCAAGCCATGAGGGTAGATGGGTAAGCAGGCCAGTGCAGTACAGCTCTGTTCAGCTTGGCAGGGTCTATATTTCATCCCCCTCTAGTCGGTCTGTGTACTGTGATCTCTGGGGCTCTTACTGCAGTGGTTGGTTTCTAGTGTTTAGGATCTGAGCTGAGCTGATTAACTGTTGCTAGGCTAACTGGTTGTTCCCCTCCACCTCCTCAATTAGAAAGGGAATGTGACACATTGGCTGTCATCACAAGGATTTACACGGAGGTGCTGTGTGGTGCTGTAGAAGTGTAGATTCAGAGTTGCTCTGCTCACTGAGATGTGGTGCTCTGTCTGGACCTGCCCTGGCCTCTGCCACTGCAATTACTCCCTCACACCTAGCTATTTCTACCTCTCCCATAACGCTCAATACCTCACCCGTAGCTTCTCTCTACCTCACGCCCCTCTCTACCTCACCCTACCTCATCCCCACTGGTTCCAATGCCTCACTGGGTTAGTTAGAGCATGGTGCTGGAAACATCAAGGTTATGGTTGGTTTCATTTCTGCTTGCTCCACAGACACTGGATATATATTTGTATATCAATATAAACTATAAATGCAATTTGGATGAAAGTGTCTATGCTCATTTTAGTTACTCTGTCTCACTCTCCCTGACTCTCCTCTACCTTTCTCTACCTCCCCTACCTCTCCTCTACCTCTGTCTACCTCTCTCTACCTCTCTCTAACTCCCCTACCTCTCCTAACCTCCACTACCTCTCTCTACCTTTCTCTACCTCCCCTACCTCTCCTCTACATTTCTCTACCTCTCTCTACCTCTCTCTACCTCCACTACCTCTCACTACCTCCCCTACCTCTCTTTACCTCCACTACCTCTCTCTACCTCTCTCTCTCCACTACCTTTCTCTACCTCTCCTCTACCTCTGTCTACCTCTCTCTACCTCTCTCTACCTCCCCTACCTCTCCTCTACCTTTCTCTACCTCTCTCTACCTCTCTCTACCTCCCCTACCTCTCTCTACCTCCACTACCTCTCTCTACCTCCCCTACCTCTCTCTACCCCTCTCTACTTCCACTACCTCTCCTCTACCTTTCTCTACCTCCCCTACCTCTCCTCTTCCTTTCTCTACCTCCACTACCTCTCCTCTACCTCCATTACCCCTCTCTACCTCCCCTACCTCTCTCTACCTCTGTCTACCTCTCTCTACCTCCCCTACCTCTCTCTACCCCCACTACCTCTCTCTAACTCTCTCAACCTCTCTCTACCTACTCTACCTCAGTCTACTTCCCCTACCTCCCCTACCTCTCCTCTACTTCTGTCTACCACTCTCTACCTCCCCTACCTCTCTTTACCTCCACTACTTCTCTCTACCTCTCTCTACCTCCACTACCTCCCCTACCTCTCCTCTACCTCTCTCTACATCCACTACCTCTCTCTACCTCCACTACCTCTCTCTACCTCTCTCTACCTCCACTACCTCTCCTCTACCTCTCTCTACCTCTCACTACATCCACTACCTCTCCTCTACCTCTCTCTACCTCCATTACCTCTCCTCTACCTCTCTCTACCTCCACTACCTCCCCTACCTCCACTACCTCTCTCTACCTCCACTACCTCTCTCTACCTTCCCCTACCTCTCTCTACCTCCCCCTACCTCTCTCTACCTATTTTTTGGGGGCGGTAAGCAAATTGGAGTGGGTCTAGGGTGTCAGGTAGGGTGGAGGTGATATGGTCCTTGACTAGTCTCTCAAAGCACTTCATGATGACGGAAGTGAGTCGTTTAGCTCAGTTACCTTAGCTTTCTTGGGAGCAGGAACAATGGTGGCCCTCTTGAAGCATGTGGGAACAGCAGACTGGTATAGGGATTGATTGAATATGTCCATAAACACACCAGCCAGCTGGTCTGCGCATGCTCTGAGGGCGCGGCTGGGGACTGGGGATGCCGTCTTGGCCTGCAGCCTTGCGAGGGTTCACACGTTTAAATGTTTACTCACCTCGGCTGCAGTGAAGGAGAGTCCGCATGTTTTGGTTGCGGGCCGTGTCAGTGGCACTGTATTGTCCTCAAAGCGGGCAAAAAAGTTATTTAGTCTGCCTGGGAGCAAGACATCCTGGTCCGTGACGGGGCTGGTTTTCTTTTTGTAATCCATGATTGACTGTAGACCCTGCCACATACCTCTTGTGTCTGAGCCGTTGAATTATGATTCTACTTTGTCTCTATACTGATGCTTAGCTTGTTTGATTGCCTTGCGGAGGGAATAGCTACACTGTTTGTATTCGGTCATGTTTCCGGTCACCTTGCCCTGATTAAAAGCAGTGGTTCGCGCTTTCAGTTTCACGCAAATGCTACCATCAATCCACGGTTTCTGGTTTGGGAATGTTTTAATCATTGGTATGGGAACGACATCTTCAACGCACGTTCTAATGAACTCGCTCACCGAATCAGCATATTCATCAATGTTGTTGTTTGACGCAATACGAAACATATCCCAGTCCATGTGATGGAAGCAGTCTTGGAGCGTGGAATCAGATTGGTCGGACCAGCGTTGAACAGATCTCAGCGTGGGAGATTCTTGTTTTAGCTTTTGTCTGTAGGCAGGGAGCAACAAAATGGAGTCGTGGTCAACTTTTCTGAAAGGAGGGCGGGGCGAGGAGGTGAGGGCCCTCGGAGTGGGGTGTCAGGAAAATAACCTCACACTCAACGTCAACAAAACTAAGGAGATGATTGTGGACTTCAGGAAACAGCAGAGGGAACACCCCCCTATCCACATCGATGGAACAGTAGTGGAGAGGGTAGTAAGTTTTAAGTTCCTCGGCGTACACATCACAGAAAAACTGAATTGGTCCACTCACACAGACAGCATCGTGAAGAAGGTGCAGCAGCGCCTCTTCAACCTCAGGAGGCTGAAGAAATTTGGCTTGTCACCAAAAGCACTCACAAACTTCTACAGATGCACAATCGAGAGCATCCTGGCGGGCTGTATCACCGCCTGGTACGGCAACTGCTCCGCCCACAACCGTGAGGCTCTCCAGAGGGTAGTGAGGTCTGCACAACGCATCACCGGGGGCAAATTACCTGCCCTCCAGGACACCTACACCACCCGATGTCACAGGAAGGCCATAAAGATCATCAAGGACAACAACCACCCGAGCCACTGCCTGTTCACCCCGCTATCGTCCAGAAGGCGAGGTCAGTACAGGTGCATCAAAGCTGGGACCGAGACTCTGAAAAGCAGCTTCTATCTCAAGGCCATCAGACTGTTAAACAGCCACCACTAACATTGAGTGGCTGCTGCCAACACACTGACTCAACTCCAGCCACTTTAATAATGGGAATTGATGGGAATTGATGTAAAATATATCACTAGCCACTTTAAACAATGCTACTTAATATAATGTTTACATACCCTACATTATTTATCTCATATGTATACGTATATACTGTACTCTATATCATCTTCTGCATCTTTATGTAATACATGAATCACTAGCCACTTTAAACTATGCCACTTTGTCTACATACTCATCTCATATACTGTACTCGATACCATCTACTGCATCTTGCCTATGCCGCTCTGTACCATCACTCATTCATATATCTTTATGTACATATTCTTTATCCCTTTACACTTATGTGTATAAGGTAGTAGTTTTGGAATTGTTAGCGAGATTACTCGTTGGTTATTACTGCATTGTCGGAACTAGAAGCACAAGCATTTCGCTACACTCGCGTTAACATCTGCTAACCATGTGTATGTGACAAATAAAATTTGATTTGATTTGATTTACCTCCCCCTAACTCTCCCTAACTTCCCTACCCCTCTCTACCCCCATACCTCTCTCTACCACCCCCTAACTCTCTCTACCTTCCCTACCTCTCTCGACCCCCCTACCTCTCTCTACCACCCCCTAATTCTCTCTACCTTCCCTACCTCTCTCTACCTCCACTACCTCTCTCTACCTCCACTACCTCTCTCTACCTCCACTACCTCTCCTCTACCTTTCTCTACCTCCACTACCTCTCCTCTACCGTTCTCTACCTCCACTACCTCTCCTCTACCTCCATTACCTCTCTCTACCTCCACAACCTTTCTACCTCTCTGTACCTCCACTACCTCTCTCTACGTCCCCTACCTTTCTCTACCTCCCCTACCTCTCTCTACCTCCCCCTACCTCTCTCTACCCCCTACCTCTCTCTACCACCCCTAATTCTCTCTACCTTCCCTACCTCTCTACCTCCCCTACCTCTCTCTACCTCCATTACCTCTCTCTACCTCCCCAACCCCTCTCTACCTCCACTACCTCTCTCTACCTCCACTACCTCTCCTCTACCGTTCTCTACCTCCACTACCTCTCTCTACCTCCACTACCTCTCTCTACGTCCCCTACCTTTCTCTACCTCCCCTACCTCTCTCTACCTCCCCCTAACTCTCTCTACCTCCCCTACCTCTCTCTACCTTCCCCTAACTCTCTACCTTCCCTACCTCTCTCTACCCCCTAACTCTCTCTACCACCCCCTAATTCTCTCTACCTTCCCTACCTCTCTACCTCCCCTACCTCTCTCTACCTCCACTACCTCTCTATACCTCCACTACCTCTCTCTACCTCCCCTACCTCTCTACCTCCCCTACCTCTCTCTACCTCCCCTACCTCTCTCTACCTCCCCTTCCTCTCTCTACCTCCCCTTCCTCTCTCTACCTCCCCTACCTCTCTCTACCTCCCCTACCTCTCTCTACCTCCCATTCCTCTCTCTACCTCCCCTACCTCTCTCTACCTCCCCTACCTCTCTCTACCTCCCCTACCTCTCTTTACCTGCTCTCTCTTTTAGAGCCACACCAACACACAGCCAGCCTAGCATCATATACAGTAGTAACTCTCACTCCTCCAGGAATTTGAAACATCCATATATTCAATGTCCTTGTGGTGAATCCCTGGAATCATTAGCCCTTCTGTCTCCCTCCCTAAGAGACGTCTTCAGTGCCCTACCATGCAAATTATCCTCCTTCTGATACCTCCTACACAGTGGCCCCTCCAAGACATATACATGTGGAAGTGACAGCCGGGCCTTGAAAAATGCATAAATCCCTGTTAAAGTACATGTAAAGCAATTAAGGAGTGGCTAGCACCAGTTAAGCAAGGAATTCAATTGTCTGTGTGGCAACACTCGGTTGACAAATTATCCCTGTGAAGCCAGCGCAGGGAGGCAGTGCACATACGTTACAGAGCCGTTACAGAGCCACAAATGGAGCGTCCACTAGCTAATATCATGTTGAGTTTTACAGGCGAACAGAGGGTGACATTATGGGCTCTGCTCTATGGCATGAAGGCCTAGCTAATTATACTGTGCATTCAGAAAGTATTCGGACCCCTTGACCTTTTCCACATTTTGTTAGGTTACAGCCTTATTCTAAAATTGATTCTCATCAATCTACACACAATAGCCCATAATAACAAAGCAAAACCAGGTAAAAAAAAACACACAAAAAATGGAAATATCACATTTACATAAGTATTCAGACCCTTTACTCAGTTGAAGCGTCTTTGGCAGCGTTTACAGCATTCAGTATCCTTGGTTTGACGCTACAAGCTGTGGGAGTGTCTCCCATTCTTCTCTGCAGATCCTCTCAAGCCCTGTCAAGTTTGATGGGGAGCTATGCTGCACAGCTTGCAACCTTACAGTTTATTTATTTTTTACCTTTATTTAACTAGGCATGTCAGTTTAGAACAAATTCTTATTTTCAATGACGGCCCACAATGACTCGGGGATTTGAACTTGCAACCTTCCGGTTACTAGTCCAACAGTCTAACCACTAGGCTACCCCAGTCCACCGCAATAACGACCTGCCTCTCTCTTGTTGCACTCCACAAGGAGACTGCCTGTTACGCAACTGCAGTAAGTTGCTAGCTAGCATTAAACTTATCTTATAAAAAGCGATCAATCATAATTACAAGTTAACTACACATGGTTGATGATATTACTAGATATTATCTAGCGAATCATGTGTTGCATATAATCTGACTGAGCATACAAGCATACAGGTATCTAAGTATCTGACTGGTAGGCAGAAGTAGGCGAGTAAACATTCATTCAAACAGCACTTTCGTGCGTTTTGCCAGCAGCTCTTCGTTGTGCGTCAAGCATTGCGCTGTTTATGACTTCAAGCCTATCAACTTCCGAGATGAGGCTGGTGTAACCGAAGTCAAATGGCTAGCTAGTTAGCGCGCACTAATAGCGTTTCAAACGTCACTCGCTCTGAGCCTTCTAGTAGTCGTTCCCCTTGCTCTGCATGGGTAATGCTGCTTCGATGGTGGCTGTTGTCGTTGTGTTGCTGGTTCGAGGCCAGGGTGGAGCGAGGAGAGGGACGGAAGCTATGCTGTTACACTGGCAATACTAAAGTGCCTATAAGAACATCCAATAGTCAAAGGTTAATGAAATACAAATGGTATAGAGAGAAATAGACCTATAATTCCTATAATAACTACAACCTAAAACTTCTTACCTGGGTATATTGAAGACTCATGTTAAAAGGAACCACCAGCTTTCATATGTTCTCATGTTCTGAGCAAGGAACTGAAACATTAGCTTTCTTACATAGCACATATTGCACTTTTACTTTCTTCTCCAACACTTTGTTTTTGCATTATTTAAACCAAATTGAACATGTTTCATTATTTACTTGAGGCTAAATTGATTTGATTGAGTTAAAATAAGTGTTAATTCAGTATTGTTGTGTAATATCATTATTACAAATAAATAAATCGGCCGATTAATCGGTATCGGCTTTTTCGGTCATCCAATAATCGGTATCGGTATCGGCGTTGAAAAATCATAATCGGTCGACCTTTACTGCAAACATACCCACCTCATCTTGTCTCCTCTTGTTATATTTGGTTGACACGAAAAACAAACATGGCACCGCGCACAAACTACCCGTTGTTGGGTTTACTTTTGTTTTCTAGAAAGTGTGATGAATTATACATAATAATTGCTATTAGCTAATTCATATTGTGGTTTCTGTCCGCCGAGAGTTATCTAAATATGACCGCTTTATTACAGCCTCAAATCAAATCAAATCAAATTTTATTTGTCACATACACATGGTTAGCAGGTGTAAATGCGAGTGTAGCGAAATGCTTGTGCTTCTAGTTCCTATGCCTGCGCATAGGCTCCCGTTTGTTGTTTTAACTGAATAGTCTAATGCTTTTTCAGTGCAATGTCATACAAGGCAATGTATGCATAGCTTATAGGCCTAGTTTATTTTATTTCATGTCTTTTTTATTATGTAATCATTGAAGGGAAGTTAGCGCTAGGATTAATATTGCCAGCATTTTCCGGGTTTGGATGATTCTGTTATGCTGTTGCTACTTCTGTGAATGTGTGAACATCCGAAAATAAGCTGGTCACATTAAGGACATAACTTTGTAAGGACTGTGTTTGTCCAAAATGTTTCTGTGAAAAAACAGTGTTGCAGGCTCAAATGCTGACTGTTGTGTCAATCGAAACTGGATGCTCTAAAGAAGCATTCTAATCACACTGGTTTGAGTGTAAGCTGCAGGGACTACTGTAGAATGGTTCCCTTCCCCAGATCTGTGCCTCGACACAATCCTGTCTTGGCGCTCTACGGACAATTCCTTCAACCTCATGGCTTGGTTTTTGCTCTATCATGCACCAATAGCTTTATGTAGACAAGTTGTAGAAACGTCTCAAGGATAACCAATGGAAACAAGATGAGTTCAATTTGAAGTCTCATAGCAAATTGTCTGAACAGTTCTAAGGTATTTAAATAAGGTATTTCTGTTTTTAATTTTTAATATAAAAACCTGTTTTCGCTTTGTCATTATGGGGTATTGTGTGTAGATTGATGAGGGAAAACATTTATTTAATCCTTCCCGTGTGTGTGTGTGTGTCTGTGTGTGTGTGTGTGTGTGTGTGTGTGTGTGTGTCTGTGTGTCTGTGTGTGTGTGTGTGTGTGTCTGTGTGTGTGTGTGTGTGTGTGTGTGTGTGTGTGTGTGTGTGTGTGTGTGTGTGTGTGTGTGTGTGTGTGTGTGTGTGTGTGTGTGTGTGTCTGTGTGTGTGTGTGTGTCTGTGTGTGTGTGTGTGTGTGTGTGTGTGTGTGTGTGTGTGTGTGTGTGTGTGTGTGTGTGTGTGTGTGTGTGTGTGTGTATGTGTGTGTGCGTATGGGTGTGCGTGTGAGTTGGATGAAGGACGTTTAAACGTGGTTGTGTTGTATTGTGGGAGATAGAGAGAGGTCAATGTGGAGGTAGGCTGTCTGGTGGTTTAGACCAATCAGATGGCCAAAACAACAGGTTCGGCGTTCTGGAGAAACATGACTCATGTTATGTTGTCTCTCTCGTGCATTTTAAGATGGTCGTTTTCTACTGGCATTAGAATGTCATCAGATGGACGTGCAGAAAGATGTGTGTAGGTTTATAATCAATGGGTTTGTTTTGTATTGTTATTTGTCTTTAATATTTTATTCCCCATAGAAGTATGTATTCTAGCTTTGCTGAGCAGAATAATAATAGTCATAGTGAGGTCTGAGGCTAAGAGAAGGAAGAGATCATTATAAGAATCAATACAGGTTGGATCAATGATCACTAATCATGATGAATGATTACTGTCGTCGTCAACGTTGTCGCATAATGCCCCACAGTCGAAGCTTTCTAGATGACAGTTGCTCTAACAAGGCTTGATGACAAATGATTTGTTCTTTAACCTCGAGCAGCTCTGCTCAACTCATTGCAGACAGAGCAAAAGCTGAAATCCTTGCAGTGAAACCAGTGAACCCGGTTGGCTGGGGGAGACAGTGAGAGATGTTAAAGGTACAATCTGGGATCTGGGAATCTGTTCAATGGTCAAAAAAAAACATTGAAATCAAATGTATTTATATAGCCCTTCGTACATCAGCTGATATCTCAAAGTGCTGTACAGAAACCCAGCCCAAAACCCCAAACAGCAAGCAATGCAGGTGTTGAAGCACGTTGGCTAGGAAAGACTCTCTAGAAAGCCCAAAAGCTAGGAAGAAACCTAGAGAGGAACCAGGCTATGAGGGGTGGCCAATGCTCTTCTGGCTGTGCCGGGTGGAGATTATAACAGAACATGGCCAAGATGTTCAAATGTTCATAAATGACCAGCATGGGACAGGTAGCACATCCGGTGAACAGGTCAGGATTCCATAGCCGCAGGCAGAACAGTTAAAACTGGAGCTGCAGCACGGCCAGGTGGACTGGGGACAGCAAGGAGTCATCATGCCAGGTAGTCCTGAGGCATGGTCCTACGGCTCATGTCCTCCGAGAGAGAGAAAGAAAAAGAGAAAGAGAGAATTAGAGAGAGCATACTTAAATTCACACAGGACACCGGATAAGACAGGAGAAGAACTCCAGATATAACAAACTGACCCTAGCCCCCCGACACAAACAACTGCAGCATAAATACTGGAGGCTGTCACAGGAGGAGTCAGGAGACACTGTGGCCCCATCCGATGATACCCCCGGACAGGGCCAAACAGGAAGGATATAGCCCCATCCACTTTGCCAAAGCACAGCCCCCACACCACTAGAGGGATATCTTCAACCACCAACTTACCATCCTGAGACAAGGCCGAGTATAGCCCACAAAGATCTCCGCCACGGCACAACTCAAGAGGGGGCGCCAACTCAGACAGGAAGATCACATCAGGGACTCAACCCACTCAAGTGACGCACCCCTCCTAGGGACGGCATGAAAGAGCACCAGTAAGCCAGTGACTCAGCCCCTGTAATAGGGTTAGAGGCAGAGAATCCCAGTGGAAAGAGGGGAACCGGCCAGGCAGAGACAACAAGGGCGGTTCGTTGCTCCAGAGCCTTTCCGTTCACCTTCACACTCCTGGGCCAGACTACACTCAATCATAGGACCTACTGAAGAGATGAGTCTTCAATAAAGACTTAAAGTTTGAGAACGAGTTTGCGTCTCTCACATGGGAAGGCAGACCATTCCATAAAAATGGAGCTCTATAGGAGAAAGCCCTGCCTCCAGCTGTTTGCTTAGAAATTCTAGGGACAATTAGGAGGCCTGCGTCTTGTGACCGTAGCGTACGTGTAGGTATGCATGGCAGGACCAAATCAGAGAGATAGGTAGGAGCAAGCCCATGTAATGCTTTGTAAGTTAGCAGTAAAACCTTGAAATCAGCCCTTGCCTTGACAGGAAGCCAGTGTAGAGAGGCTAGCACTGGAGTAATATGATCAACTTTTTTGGTTCTAGTCAGGACTCTAGCAGCCGTATTTAACATTAACTGAAGTTTATTTAGTGCTTTATCCGTGTAGCCGGAAAGTAGAGCATTGCAGTAGTCTAACCTAGAAGTAACAAAAGCATGGATGAATTTTTCTGCATCATTTTTGGACAGAAAGTTTCTGATTTTTGCAATGTTACGTAGATGGGAAAAATATGTTCATCAAAGGAGAGATCAGGGTCCAGAGTAACGCCGAGGTCCTTCACAGTTTTATTTGAGACGACTGTACAACCAATAAGATTAATTGTCAGATTCAACAGAAGATCTCTTTGTTTCTTGGGACCTAGAACAAGCATCTCTGTTTTGTCCGAGTTTAAAAGTAGAAAGTTTGCAGCCATCCACTTCCTTATGTCTGAAACACAGTGTTCTAGCGAGGGCAATTTTGGGGCTTCACCATGTTTCACTGAAATGTACAGCTGTGTGTCATCCGCATAGCAGTGAAAGTTAACATTATGTTTTCGAATGACATACCCAAGAGGTAAAATATATAGTGAAAACAATAGTGGTCCTAAAACGGAACCTTGAGGAACCCCAGCATTTACAGTTGATTTGTCAGAGGACAAACCATTCACAGAGACAAACTGATATCTTTCCAACAGATAAGATCTAAACCAGGCCAGAACTTGTCCGTGTAGACCAATTTGGGTTTCCAATCTCTCCAAAAGAATGTGGTGATCGATGGTATCAAAAGCAGCACTAAGGTCTAGGAGCACGAGGACAGATGCAGAGCCTCGGTCTGATGCCATTAAAAGGTCATTTACCACCTTCACAAGTGCAGTCTCAGTGCTATGATGGGGTCTAAAACCAGACTGAAGCATTTTGTATACATTTTTTTTGTCTTCAGGAAGGCAGTGAGTTGCTGCGCAACAGCCTTTTCTAACATTTGTGAGAGGTATGGAAGATTCGATATAGGCCGATAGTTTTTTATCTTTTCTGGGTCAAGGTTGGGCTTTTTCAAGAGAGGCTTTATTACTGCCACTTTTAGTGAGTTTGGTACACATCCGGTGGATAGAGAGCCATTTATTATGTTCAACATAGGAGGGCCAAGCACAGGAAGCAGCTATTTCAGTAGTTTAGTTGGAATAGGGTCCAGTATGCAGCTTGAAGGTTTAGAGGCCATGATTATTTTCATCATTGTGTCAAGAGATATAGTCCTAAAACACTTGAGTGTCTCTCTTGATCCTAGGTCCTGGCAGAGTTGTGTAGACTCAGGACAACTGAGCTTTGAAGGAATACGCAGATTTAAAGAGGAGTCCGTAATTTGCTTTCTAATAATCATGATCTTTTCCTCAAAGAAGTTCATTAATTTATTACTGCTGAAGTGAAAGCCATCCTCACTTGGGGAATGCTGCTTTTTAGTTAGCTTTGCGACAGTATAAAAAATAAATTTTGGATTGTTCTAATTTTCCTCAATTAAGTTGGAAAAATATGATGATCGAGCAGCAGTAAGGGCTCTTCGATACTGAACGGTACTGTCTTTCCAAGCTAGTCGGAAGACTTCCAGTTTGGTGTGGCACCATTTCCGTTCCAATTTTCTGGAAGCTTGCTTCAGAGCTCGGGTATTTTCTGTATACCAGGGAGCTAATTTCTAATGAGAATTTTTTTTAGTTTTTAGGGGTGCAACTGCATCTAGGGTATTGCGCAAGGTTAAATTGAGTTCCTCAGTTAGGTGGTTAACTGATTTTTGTCCTCTGACATCCTTGGTTAGGCAGAGGGAGACTAGAAGGGCATCAAGGAATCTTTGTGTTGTCTGTGAATTTTGATGCTCCTTGGTTGTGGCCTGAGCAGATTATTTGTTGCAATTGCAAACGTAATAAAATGGTGATATCGATGGTCCAGGATTATGAGGAAAAACATTTAGATCCACAACATTTATTCCATGGGACAAAACTAGGTCCAGAGTATGACTGTGACAGTGAGTAGGTCCAGAGACATGCTGGACAAAACCCACTGAGTCGATGATGGCTCCGAAAGCCTTTTGGAGTGGGTCTGTGGACTTTTCCATGTGAATATTAAAGTCACCAAAAATGTGAATATTATCTGCTATGACTACAATGTCTGATAGTTATTCAGGGAACTCAATGAGGAACGCTGTATATGGCCCAGGAGGCCTGTAAACAGTAGCTATAAAAAGTGATTGACTAGGCTGCATAGATTTCATGACGAGAAGCTCAAAAGACGGAAACGTCTTTTTTTTGTAAATTCAAATTTGCTATCGTAAATTTTAGCAACACCTACGCCTTTGCGGGTTGCACGGGGGATATGGTCACTAGTGTAACCAGGAGGTGAGGCCTCATTTAACACAGTAAATTCATCAGGCTTAAGCCATGTTTCAGTCAGGCCAATCACATCAAGATTATGATCAGTGATTAGTTCATTGACTATAATTGCCTTTGAAGTAAGGGATCTAACATTACGTATCCCTATTTTGAGATGTGAGGTATCAGATCTCTTTATCCTAGTGAGATTGCTAATGCGAACACCGCCATGTTTAGTTTTGCCCAACCCAGGTCGAGGCACAGACACGGTCTCAAAGGGGATAGCTGAGCTGACTACACTGACTGTGCTAGTGGCAGACTCCACTATGCTGGCAGGCTGGCTAACAGCCTGCTGCCTGGCCTGCACCCTATTTCATTGTGGAGCTAGAGGCGTTAGAGCCCTGTCTATGTTGGTAGATAAGATGAGAGCACCCCTCCAGCTAGGATGGAGTCCGTCACTCCTCAGCAGGCCAGGCTTGGTCCTGTTTGTGGGTGAGTCCCAGAAAGAGGGCCAATTATCTAGAAATTCTATCTTTTGGGAGGGGCAGAATCCCGTTTTCAACCAGCGATTGAGTTGTGAGACTCTGCTGTAGAGCTCATCACTCCCCCTAACTGGGAGGGGGCCAGAGACAATTACTTGATGCCGACACATCTTTCTAGCTGATTTACACGCTGAAGCTATGTTGCACTTGGTGACCTCTGACTGTTTCATCCTAACATTGTTCGTGCCAACGTGGATAACAATATCTCTATACTCGCCAGTTTTACCTTTAGCCAGCACCATCTTCAGATTAGCCTTAACGTCGGTAGCCCTGCCCCCTGGTAAACAGGGTATAATCGCTGGATGATTCGTTTTAAGTCTAATACTGCGGGTAATGGAGTCACCAATGACTAGGATTTTCAATTTGTCAGAGCTAATGGTGGGAAGCTTTGGCGTCTCAGACCCCGTAACGGGAGGAGTAGAGACAAGAGAAGGCTCGGCCTCAGACTCCGACTCGCTGCTTAATGGGGAAAACCGGTTGAAAGTTTCTGTCGGCTGAATGAGCGACATCGGTTGAGCGTTCCTACAGCATTTCCTTCCAGAAGCCATGAGAAAGTTGTCCGGCTGCGGGGACCGTGCGAGGGGATTTATACTAACGTTACTATCTGTACTTACTGGTGGCACAGACGCTGTTTCATCCTTTCCTACACTGAAATGACCCTTGCCTAACGCTTGCGTCTGAAGCTGGGCTTGCAGCACAGCTATCCTCGCCGTAAGGCGATCGTTCTCCTGTATATTATGAGTACAGCGACTGCAATTAGAAGGCATCATGTTAATGTTACTACTTAGCTTCGGCTGGTGGACGTCCTGACGAACCACGTCCAGATAAAGCGTCCGGAGTGAAAAAGTTGAATGAAAAAGAGTTGAGTGAGGGAAAACAAAAAATATAAACGGTAATTAAAAAGTAAAAACCGTAAAGTTGTCAGGTAGCAAAGTAAGGTTGGCAACAAAACGCACAGCAACACATAAACAACTCTTAATCCTTACCCATTGAATCTTGGAGATGGGTTATATATATCCAGCCCGATATCTCAGCTGTATTGGAAAACATGTGACGAGGCTGCCGTTTTGTTGAGAAACAAATCCCAGATTCTAGCTTTAAAGCCAGCAGAGGGTCCTCTCTGTCCAGACCAGACCAGAGGAGCATCTCTCCTGCTGGTTGCGTCCCGAATGTCACCCCCCTATTCCTTTTAGTGCACTACTTTTGACCAGAGCTCTATGGGCACTGGTCAAATGTAGTGTACTATATAGGGAACATACAGCCATTTGAGACGCAGCCTCCGTTACTGTGCTGCTGGATCGAAGGTGACATGTGACAACTAGAGGCACAGCTGGCTCCATCTAATGTCACATCGCTATAATGTGGTTTAGAGAATTGCCTGTGAGCAAGAAGGCTTATTTTTATCCAATAAACCCAACATCCCCCCCCTCCTCCTCCTCCTCCTCCTCCATTTCAAGTCTACAGCCTATCTGTTTTTAAAAGAAAAATAATACTTGGAGATGGTGCTAAACTGGACGTTTTGTAGATTTTTACAATGCATTTCATATTTGTTGTTGTTTCGATGATGACTCTGTTAGTTCCGAGGACATCGTATGTTTGAAGATATGAAATGACTGCTCTGTAAATAGAAGGGTTGTTCTTCTATCTACGGTTGTCTGATCATCTGTCATGGTTAGTCTGTGTTGAGTCACACCTATTCCTCTCGACATTGTGGCTCTGTGAGTCTTTCCTCCTGTAGCAACACACTGGAGCATTGTGCTTATCAACATTCTAGAAGGGTCACGCTGAGTTGGATGTCATGTCACGCAATGGCAGTGTAAGCACACAGGATCTATTAAGACCCATCACCTACTCTCCTGCATGTGTGGGGTCATGTGATGGGCCTCAATATAGCTACAGAAATCACGATCGTGTTTGATTATGTGTTTTTCTTGAAACCCGATTTGTTTAATGCAAAGACTTAATGATGCACACCTGTCCATCTGTAGTCTATGGTACAAACTGAATGGTTATCTTTGAAATAGATCCACTGCCGTTATACACCACGATCCAAGACAGAAAACCATCTCCAAATGCTGATGGAGTTTATTGACAGAAACATATAAGGGCCTTGATTGCATCCATCCAGAGAGGCCTAATTACAATTATCATCTATTCAAATAGAAGCGGCTGAATTTCAGTCTGCCATTTCAGTGGAGTTAGTTTTAGTACAGAAATGAGCGTAAATAAGCGTAAGCCTCTCTACATCATTCTCTTTCCATAAAAGCTGTTCCCATCTAAAGGAGAACTGCAAATGTTTGGCATTTTAAACTAACATACAGCATAGTTATCCTGTTACATAACATCCATCTACCTTTAGGCTCAAAGTCCTAGGAAACACTGGGATGCAATTATCATGAAAGGTCATTTAATATAGCAAGGACATTCACTCCAATGCATAAATAATGCAAACATTAAGCAGGAAAAACAGCTCAGGAGGAGAATATATTTCCCTTTGTGTAATGGTTTTCTTCCTCTTCTGATGAGAAATAGGATGGATTGGACCAATGCGCAGCGTGGTAAGTGTTCATGTTATATTTATTAGAACAAAAACACTAAACAAAATAACAAAGAGAATTAAACGAAAACGAAACAGTCCTGTAAGGTGCAGCAACACAAAACAGAAAACAACAACCCACAACCCATAGTGGGAAAACAGGCTGCCTAAGTATGGTTCTCAATCAGACAACGATAAACAGCTGCCTCTGATTGGGAACCATACCAGGCCAAACACAGAAATACAAAAACATAGAACAACACATAGAATGCCCACACCAACTCACGCCCTGACCAAACTAAAATAGAGACATAAAAAGGAACTATGTTCAGGACGTGACACTTAGTTATATTTTGGTGGCTTGTCATAAAGGCTAGTACTGCTCATTCAAGTCTCTGTTGGGATTTCTGGATAAATGACAGTACGTTAGATTGGGAACACGTTTGCTAAATGTGTCTTTAACATACATTTGAATTGTCGAAATGACTGTAATTCATTGTTGAATGGTCATGGGAACTATTCATATTTCAACAAACCGATACTGTCACGTTCTGACCTTAGTTTTGTTATTTTATCTTTGTTTTAGTATGGTCAGGGCGTAAGTTGGGTGGGTTGTCTATGTTCGTTTTTCTATAATTTGGGATTTCTATGTTCGGCCTAGTATGGTTCTCAATCAGAGGCAGCTGTCAATCGTTGTCCCTGATTGAGAATCATACTTAGGTAGCCTGGTTTCACTTTTGAGTTGTGGGTGTTTATTTTCTGTTTAGTGTTGTACCTTATAGGACTGTTCATTGGTTGTTTATTGTTTTGTTTTCAGTGTTCATTAAAATATTTAAAATATGAACACTTACCACGCTGCGCATTGGTCCTCCTCTCTTTCGCCCGACGAAGAGCGTTACAGATACAGCATCTCAAGAATAATATTTCAAATACAACTGGAAGTTGTGGAAGGTACCCTAGCAGTTAAAAGCGTTGGGCCAGTAACAGAAAGGTTGCTGGTTTGAATCCCTTAGACAACTAAGTGAAAAATCTGTCGACGTGCCCTTGAGCAAGGCACTTAACCCTAATTCCTCCTGTAAGTCTCTCTGGATAAGAGTGTTTGCTAAAATGTAAGTTGTAAAAAAAAAATTCTCACACGTCCAGCTTCGTTTTAGTTTTCACTTTGTTCCTTATACAATCTACCATGAAATCAATGCATTTGATGCATGATATCTGTAAAAGATATGCAATTGCTACAGATTGCTTTTACACACCGAGCAGGTGTTCTTATAGACATGGACATGTGTGGAATAGCCTAAGTAAACCATTTTTCCATCTTGTCCTTATTTTACAGTGTCTTGTGTGTTTCTCCCTGTTTCTGTGTTTTGGAGCATTACCTGTTTATGACATAACCGCATGTCTTCATCTAATTAATTAACTGTGAATTAAGCAGCGATTTGTGCTAACGAAGACTCACGGCAGTGGCGTGCCTGCTGGTAGACACTCACAGGCCTGTGAAGACAGAAAAATCACATGACCGCTCTGCTGCGACAGGGTGCGAGTAAGAGGAAGTCCATGTAGACTGTGTGTGTTTGTGTGCGTGTGTGTGTGGAGCCATGTTAGATGTGAGATTTGTGTTAAAGTCTGTGAGTGTGGGGACTCTTGGGGTTGTTCTATCTAGGCTCTTCAGGCTGTGTGTATTCCTGTCTCTGTCATCTCAGTCAGTGTCTCCCACGTCTCCCATAGACATCAATGGTATTCTCTCTGTTGTTGCCTGAGGACATGTATGATATTGTCTCGTATGTCTGAGCTATATGAAGACTGGCACCAGATTGTTACTGAATTGCCCTGTGGACAGCTGTCATATGTTATTGTGAATGGCCTGTCTCAGTCTGCCTCTCTTGCCCTTTGGCAACTGTCCCTCCCACTGTCGTGTGCATCTGGGTCGCACTACAGGTGCCAAAATTGCTTTTTGATGGTTCAAAAAGAATGCATCCGCTGTAAAGTGTCATGAATACCCCTGATTAACAGTAAATTGACCCATTTTAAGTGAATTTAAAATACAGATTTAATACATTCTTGACAGGTGTTAATACAGCATACATCCTCTCTAAAAACAGACTGAGTTATTTCTCTCTCTCTCTCTCTCTCTCTCTCTCCTTGTTTTGCTCTTGTCCTTGATCTCACAGCACCCCTCCCTCCCTGTGTTGCTGGCTCACCACTCCTAATTAAAAAGCATCTTTCTCCACTACTCTGCAGCCACAGGCCCTGTCAATACATCACTCACACACAGAGAGGAGAGGGGGAAAGAGAGATCAAAGGAGAGGTGATTGAGAATCACTGTAGGATGCTGTTTGTAAGTCCCTGGTGAAATGAAGGAAATGTATGTATTTAGGTGACACCAGTTAGACCTCGTACTATACTGTGTTTCATATACCACGATGCAGTTGCTTCACCTTTCATCCTGTGCTTCACATAATGTTATCCATTCAGAAAGGTCATTGTTTCCCAAATGGCACCCTATTCCCCTTCTAGTGCACTACTTTTAGGACGCAACTGTTGTGTGATGCTTTCCTCCCCCATCTACATGCCTCCACTCAACGATCAGTTGTTTCCTACTCAACGTGTTTGATCTGTCAGACATGTGGCAGTTTGTTGTGCAGAGCAGAACCAGCCCAGTAAACACCATGCAGGTAGATTTATATTCCACAGCCTTGTCAGTGAGCCATTACCAGAACACAGACATTTTTCACTGAGCCCAGAAATATCATTATGCACCGCCCACCTCAAACGGGATGGAATACAGATGTGCCAGTCAGGCGGGCAGCGTTTTATGGGAATACTTCAGGACAGCAGCGTTTTTCATGAAGATAAAAGCCGATCTAAACTCTCAAGCCTCTGCCTTTTTCTGTTCCAGGGTTCTGTGCTTTAAAGCAATAAGGTCTTTATCCGAGGTCTGTGTCGTACCACAGGACTTCCTGTTTCTGTTTAAACCCAGAGCATTAGAACTGTCTCACCTCAGGATTAGAGTTCATATTTGATTGTTTAATTTAGTTGAACATATTAGCTCTACGGCTGAAGCAATTATGCAAAAACCATATTGTCGAATGAGCGAATGTGATCAATAGTTCACACACCCGGGCTTTGGAAATCATGCCAGGTCGCAGTTGTAAATGAGAACTTGTTCTCAACTGGTTTAATAAAGGTGAAGAAAAAAAGACTAATAAAGTAACTCTGTTCTCAAATGAGAAAGTTATCAGAGTCCAGAAATTGATGATCATAAATGTGCTTAGTTTAAATAAAATATGTGTAGATGTGAGGTTCGAGAGGAGAGGAAAGGAGATGAGATGAGAGGAGAGGAAAGGACATGAAAGGAAAGGAGACTAAAAGGAGGGAAGATGATTTGGGTCAGTGTTGGCCGGAGGTGGGGAGCTGTCACAGAGAGGCAGAAGCTTTGGTTTGGTGCATCTATCTAGGAGGCAGCATGCATGCCTGCATTAGTCTTGGCACGGTCAAAGTACTGACTGGGGAGATTACTGTGTGGAGAGAGGCATGTCCTCCAGCCTGCTAGCTCCTACTTTTCACATTTCATTTGTGGCTCTCTTCTCCAAATAAACTTCCTCCCTAAACTGATGCTCACCCATCACAGCAACACATTGGACTGGACTCTGAGCATGTGCTCAAAACTTTATCTCCCAGAATGCATTTATGGTAATATGTCAAAACACGTTTAGACTTTTAGATGATATCTTCACAGCCTTCCTCCCTCATTTCAACATCTGCCAGCTTTGCCCTTTTTCTTGTTTAGTTTTTTAAAAATCATCTAATTAACATATTGCCTATATGCCTTTGCATTTTCCTTGCCTTTTTCAGCTAGTAGGTAGGACAACTGTTTCACTCAATGCCTATGTAAAGTAAGAGCTGCAGTCTGTAAGCCTCCAGTAACATGACTCGTCAGTGATGACCAAGGTCATAGCCTCTCTAATGTAAATAAGTCATTGTCAAGTCCTCTCTCTCTCTCTCTCTCACTCTCTCTCTCTCTCTCTCTCTCTCTCTCTCTCTCTCTCTCTCTCTCTCTCTCTCTCCCTTTCAAGTCCTCTCTCTCCCTTTCAAGTCCTCTCTCTCCCTTTCAAGTCCTCTCTCTCTCTCTCTCTCCTCAAGTCCTCTCTCTCTCTCTCCTCAAGTCCCCTCTCTCTCCTCAAGTCCTCTCTCTCTCTTCAAGTCCTCTCTCTCTCCTTCTCTTCAAGTCCTCTCTCTCTCTCTCTCTTTCTCTCTCTCTCTCTTCAAGTCCTCTCTCTCTCTTTCTCTCTCTCTCTCTTCAAGTCCTCTCTCTCTCTTCAAGTCCTCTCTCTCTCTTCAAGTCCTCTCTCTCTCTTTCTCTCTCTCTCTCTTCAAGTCCTCTCTCTCTCTTCAAGTCCTCTCTCTCTCTTCAAGTCCTCTCTCTCTCTCTTCAAGTCCTCTCTCTCTCTTCAAGTCCTCTCTCTCTCTCTCTTCAAGTCATCGCTCTCTCCAAGTCCTCTCTCTCTCTCTCTTCAAGTTCTCTCTCTCTCTCTTCAAGTCATCTCTCTCTCTCTTCAAGTCCTCTCTCTCTCTCTTCAAGTCCTCTCTCTTCATGTCCTCTCTCTCTCTCTTCAAGTCCTCTCTCTCTCTCTTCAAGTCATCTCTCTCTCTCTTCAAGTCCTCTCTCTCTCTCTCTCTTCAAGTCCTCTCTCTTCATGTCCTCTCTCTCTCTCTCTTCAAGTCCTCTCTCTCTCTCTCTCCAAGTCATCTCTCTCACTCTTTCTCTCTCTTCAAGTCATCTCTCTCTCTCTCTCTCTCTCTCTCTCTCTCTCTCTCTTGCTCTGTCAAATTCATGTTATTTATGGTACCCAGATACACTGTGTAATCTCTTAATAGTTCTGAGTCCCAGTCACAGAGAGGGTGCTAATGCATTAGAACCATCAACAAACACACTCTCTCCCTCTATCTCCTCTTTCTCATTTCACTCTCTCTCTCTCACACACACACAGGTCACGTTTTAGTGTCTGGCCCGTGTCCCCGTGCACAGTGGAAGCAGGGAGAGAGGCACAGGAAGAATGACTCATCAGCAGATGGTGGCTGGGGCGCATTTCATCTCTGCCACCACGAGTCCTAATGCTTTTACCACCTGGAACAGGACCAGTTCACACACCCCAGGAGCACACACACATATATACACACACACAGGCATTTAACACATTCCGAGACCGCACAGTGCACTTTGTACACACCCTTAGCCCCATCCTGGAGCGCTCTCCCTCTCCTCTATTTCTCTGTTCCATCAGAGCCAATGTACACCCCACTCATTCCTTCTCTCCCCCCAGCCCTCAGCCTCCCTCTCTCCCTCTCTCCCCCAGCCCTCAGCCCCCCTCATACCCTCTCTCCCCCCAGCCCTCAGTCTCCCTCTCTCCCACAGCCCTCAGCCTCCCTCTCTCCCATCAGCCCTCAGCCTCCCTCTCTTCCTCTCTCCCCCCAGCCCTCAGCCTCCCTCTCTCCCTCTCTCCCCCAGCCCTCAGCCCCCTCATACCCTCTCTCCCCCAGCCCTCAGTCTCCCTCTCTCCCACAGCCCTCAGCCTCCCTCTCTCCCCCAGCCCTCAGTCTCCCTCTCTCCCCCCAGCCCTCAGCCCCCTAACCCCCTCACTCCCTCTCCCCTCAGCCTCCCTCTCTCCCACAGCCCTCAGCCTCCCTCTCTCCCATCAGCCCTCAGCCTCCCTCTCTTCCTCTCTCCCCCAGCCCTCAGCCCCCCTCACTCCCTCTCTCCCCCAGCCCTCAGCCTCCCACTCTCCCTCTATCCCTCTCTTCCTTTTGCTTCCCTCTATTACTCTCACTACCCATCCCCACCCCCTATCTCTCACCCATCCCCATCCCTCGGCCTGCCTCTCTCCCCCCTGCCCTCCGCATCCCTCTTTATCTTTCGTCCCTCTTTACCTCCATCCTCAGCCCTCGCCCCTACCCATCCCTCAGCCTCCCTCTCTCTCTCCCCTTCCATCCCCAGCCCTCAGCCTTCCCCTCTCTCTCTCCCTCCATCCCCAGCCCTCAAGCCTCCCTCTCTCCCTCCATCCCCAGCCCTCAGACTCTCATTATCCCTCCATCCCCAGCCCTCAGCCTCCCTCTCTCTCCCCTCCATCCCCAGCCCTTAGACTCTCATTATCCCTCCATCCCCAGCCCTCAGCCTCCCTCTCTCTCTCCCCTTCCATCCCCAGCCCTCAGCCTTCCCCTCTCTCTCTCCCTCCATCCCCAGCCCTCAAGCCTCCCTCTCTCCCTCCATCCCCAGCCCTCAGACTCTCATTATCCCTCCATCCCCAGCCCTCAGCCTCCCTCTCTCTCCCTCCATCCCCAGCCCTTAGACTCTCATTATCCCTCCATCCCCAGCCCTCAGCCTCCCTCTCTCTCCCTCCATCCCCAGCCCGTAGACTCTCATTATCCCTCCATCCCCAGCCCTCAAGCCTCCCTCTCTCCCTCCATCCCCAGCCCTCAGCCTCCCTCTCTCTCCCTCCATCCCCAGCCCTCAGCCTCCCTCTCTCTCCCTCCATCCCCAGCCCTCAGCCTCCCTCTCTCCCTCCATCCCCAGCCCTTAGACTCTCATTATCCCTCCATCCCCAGCCCTCAGCCTCCCTCTCTCTCCCTCCATCCCCAGCCCTCAGCCTCCCTCTCTCCCTCCATCCCCAGCCCTCAGCCTCCCTCTCTCTCCCTCCATCCCCAGCCCTCAGCCTCCCTCTCTCCCTCCATCCCCAGCCCTCAGACTCTCATTATCCCTCCATCCCCAGCCCTCAGCCTCCCTCTCTCTCCCTCCATCCCCAGCCCTTAGACTCTCATTATCCCTCCATCCCCAGCCCTCAAGCCTCCCTCTCTCCCTCCATCCCCAGCCCTCAGCCTCCCTCTCTCTCCCTCCATCCCCAGCCCTCAGCCTCCCTCTCTCTCCCTCCATCCCCAGCCCTCAGCCTCCCTCTCTCCCCTTCCATCCCCAGCCCTCAGCCTCCCTCTCTCCCTCCATCCCCAGCCCTTAGACTCTCATTATCCCTCCATCCCCAGCCCTCAGCCTCCCTCTCTCTCCCTCCATCCCCAGCCCTCAGCCTCCCTCTCCCCCGCGCCCCCCCAGCCCTTGGTCTTGGCTCAGGCAGCAGTAAACGGTTCAAATCGGCTTGTCCAGCTCAAGCCTCTCTCTGCATCACAGGCCCCTGGGTTATATTGGGTAAATAAATTAGCACATGAGGGGGAGGGGATGGTCACATGATGTGATTTTCCTTCACTTAACTTAAGCAGTTTGAGGGATCGATCCCATTATCTCCGTCAGTCCTCCCTCAGAGTCAATGGAACCTCTACTGCATGCTAGCCGGTATGTACACATGCTTTTCAATTAGATTCTCAAACTCGCAAAGACGTTGCTTTACCTTAATTAATGGGTGTTTTAAACGGGATGAATAAGAGTTTTATTTTAAACAGCAGAAAAGGAGAAAACGTTCCCTTGTGCCGAATCAAGGCATTTATAGAAGGTTCAAGCCAATCCGGGAGACTGTGCAGCTGGCAACTCAGCACAATATTATTGGAGTAAAAGGCTATTAGTTATTTTAGAACAGTTCCTCACCTAAATCAAAGCAGGACTAATGTCAAAGCTTTTCTGGGAAGATCTCTTCCCAAAGCTGAAGCTTTGAATAGGATTCATCAGGAACACTCCTTAAGTGCTACAACAAGCAGAACATGCTTGTTTTACTAATGTCTGCTTCTCTTCCCCAAAAGGTGTCTGTTGCTGTCAGACTGAGCAGACAGCGAGACCGTTTGAGAGCAAGCTACATTCAATCCATTTGAGGGGGGAACTCAGTAGCTTTAGAACTAAATGGCTGAAGGCTTTTTGCTTCTTAGCAGGCAACATGGCTTCGGTGTGTGTATGGAGCGGAATGGAGAGATTTGAGAGGATTTAAAGGGATGGGGGAGAACAAATGATGTGATATACTGTAGGTAGATGGGTTTGAAAACAATCAACAAAACAGGTTATTGGTATAGCCACCTATATAGGCTATACAGAATTTACATAGCTATGTGACGACCTTTGAACCTGCCCTCTCTGTTTGGATGTTAACTGGGCCACAGTAATGGATGTTATTACTCAAAACTTGGCTCTACGTCAGAGATACGTACATAGCCTACACACAGAGAGAGCCATGTTGTCCACTTACACTATTCCCTCATTTTCAACATCCATCATCACTCTTCAGTTTTCCTTACTGAATGAAAGTGTCTTGACTTCTGAAGTCAATAATGGCAATAGGGTTGGAAAATCTCAGTAACTTTCACAAAATGTCCAGGTTTTCCAGAAATCCTGATTCCCTGCTTATTCCCTCCTTATTCCGCGAAGCAGGAAAACCGTGGAATTTGGGGAATTTTGCAACCATAGACAATCACAATCAGGTTACATGAGAAGTAGAGCATGGGGTTGTTTACATACAGTCCTGTAAATCCATGTGAGTGTTTGGATTCCAGGGGCTTGTCGGTGATGTGTAGTCTATGGATGACGACAGTTTACTGTGTTAATCTGGGTCCAGCTAGGTCTGTGGAGAGCTTTCTCAACATTCAGTGAAATGAACATCACTCCAGGACATGTTTGTAATCTTCACCACCCAGTTGATCAGAAAAAAGTGGATTTGGCATTACGGAGTTTGGCCCTCTGCTTGGCCTCACCATGGCCCAAATACTACAGGATGATGAAACTCTCTGAGGAATGAGAGAGGGATGAAGAATGGAGGGATGAAGATGGAGGGATGAAGGATGGGGTAGAGATAAAGGATGTGGATGTCCTGTCAGCACTCTCTTCCTTCATCTCTCATACAGCAGGCCTCTCTGCCTTTTTCACGTCATTGGCCATACAATACTATGTGTTTGACCCAGATCTGCCGGTTACACTCTGCATGGTTTTATATCGGCCTGTCTGTGATGTACATGCAGGGCTCTAAAGTGCAACCATTATGGTCACATATGTGGGCCGCATTTTACATTCATAAACCACGTCGTGGCCATTAACACCTTGTTCAGTCATGTTACCTCATTAGCTATCGAGCTAACAACCTGGCAACTTTACCAGTATGTCCAAGCATTTGGGGGCACAGACAGAATGGTGAAGGTACAGCTTCTTCAGGAGATCCATGATCATATGAATGAATGAATGAATGAATGATAGATGTGGATGTGGATGTGGTCACACACAAACTGACATTCTTGAAGAGACAGTGTACAGTAATCAATGGAGTGCATCTCAATAGGAAACAGCGCTTTTTACACCATGTACAAACCAAATATTTCACAAATTACTGTTTAATTTCAATGACAGGTATTTGTATAGCTTTTATAATGAACAAATGTAATTTACAGGGTTACATTTTAGTTTCTAGGGCACCGCTTGTGCTTCAAAAGTATCTAGAATTCATATAGGCCCAATGAAGGCTGTATCTCAATCAATTTACACAACTTATTTTATGGTGCTCCTTCATTTTATGTGGTGCTCCTACATTTTACATGGTGCTCCTTCATTTTATGTGGTGCTCCTACATTTTATGTGGTGCTCCTACATTTTATGGGGTGCTCCTTCATTTTATGTGGTGCTCCTACATTTTATATGGTGCTCCTACATTTTATGTGGTGCTCCTACATTTTATGTGGTGCTCCTACATTTTATGTGGTGCTCCTACATTTTATGGGGTGCTCCTACATTTTATGGGGTGCTCCTACATTTTATGGGGTGCTCCTACATTTTATGGGGTGCTCCTACATTTTATGGGGTGCTCCTACATTTTATGTGGTGCTCCTACATTTTATGTGGTGCTCCTACATTTTATGTGGTGCTCCTACATTTTATGTGGTGCTCCTAAGTCATCTGCAGGTCCTTTTACCACCGGCCCACCTCGCCATCTGATCTTAATGGTACTGTAATAGATGAGATCGTGTCCTCATCACAGAGATAGCATGAAGAAGAGGTTTTGATGTTGCAGAACACCATCCACTAAGCAGTGTCACGGCAGTGTGTGCGTGCATCCGTGTGTGTGTGTGTGTGTGTGTGTGTGTGTGTGTGTGTGTGTGTGTGTGTGTGTGTGTGTGTGTGTGTGTGTGTGTGTGTGTGTGTGTGTGTGTGAGAGAGAGTGAGTGGCAGCAGGTTTGTTCTCTGTCTGTAGCGATTAGGAGGGGGGCTGAGAGCGACGGGAAGGCAAGGAAGCACATGTCTGGTGTGAAGCGTCCGTGCTCCTCTCCTCAGATCACGTGTTGCTGCCTAAAGCTTACCGTATGCTTCCCTGTTGGAACGGTGTGTGCATATAATATGACGACATTTTGTGACGTTTTAGTTTGTTTTGGTGCGGAAACCTCAAGGAGCAGAAAGGAACTGATGCTAAACTGAACAAATGTCAGTAATGATTCCCCTGACCTTTGAAATGTGTTCTCGGTGGAAAAACACATGGTAAAGCTTTGTAGCATTGCATATATTATCGTGAATTGTTTATTTAGACACCAAAACTGATTACAGCTCAAATTAATTGACCAAGTTGCATGCCACATCTTACTGCATCTTTCCTTATTCAAAGTTGCAAATCAACTTCATATTATAAAAAAAAAAAACGTTTTGAAACCAATCAAAAACCTAACCTATTGTCTGACCCTCCATCCCTGCATCTGACGGAGATGATGGAAGAGATACAGTGTGTGAGATGTGTCCTTTCAGTTGAATGCGTTAGCAGTCAGTTTAGGAAACAAAAGACAAAGCAAGGTCAATGGAGAAAGGCCTTGAACACATGAGTCCTTAAGAGTCTATTGACCCGTGCATCAATCTAAATAACATGATAAAAGAATCCCCATCAAAATCCGTCTGTTTAAACTAGACATGTTGTCCTTCTGCATCTGCGGTGGAAGGAGTCCGATACAGTGTTGTATTTCAGACAACGACACATCCTGAAAATAGGCCTCAGAACAACGTCTGTAGCGACTGACCCTTCTATTACGACAACTCTCCCGAACACAATGATGTTCTCCGTTTAATCAGTACCAGTCCAAAAAGTTTGGACACTGGAATGGGTGCGTGTCGGTGGCAGGGAAGTCAGGCGCAGGAAAACTAACTTGGTATAAACGGAGTCGTTTAATAATAATAATAAGTGCTCATAAAACTCCAAAAACCAAAATATACAAAAAATGATATAAGTGGGTACAAAACCCGTCACACACCGACACATGACTTGCACATAACATACAATTAAACAATCTCCGACAAGGACATGAGGGGAAACAGAGGGTTAAATACACAACATGTAATTGATGGGATTGGAACCAGGTGTGAAGGAAGACAAGACAAAACCAATGGAAAATGAAAAATGGATCAGTGATGGCTAGAAGGTCGGTGACGTGGACCCCTGAACACCGCCCGAACAAGGAGAGGGACTGACTTCTGCGGAAGTCGTGACAGACACGTCTACTCATTCAAGTGTTTTTCTTTGTTTTTAGTGAAGACATCAAAACTATGAAATAACACATATGGAATCATGTCGTATTCTTCAAAGTAGCCACCCTTTACCTTGATGACAGCTTTGCACACTCTTGGCATTCTCTCAACCAGCTTCATGAGGAATGCTTTTCCAACAGTCTTGAAGGAGTTCCCATATATGATGAGCACTTGTTGGCTGCTTAACCTTCACTCTGCTGTCCAACTCATCCCAAACCATTTCACGTGGGTTAAGGTCGAGTGATTGTGGAGACCAGGTCATCTGATGCAGCACTCCATCACTCTCCTTGGTCAAATAGCCATTACACCGCCTGGAGGTGTGTTTTGGGTCAAATGATATCCCATCTGGTTTGCACTTAGTGGGACTGGCGTATCACTGCAGAATGCTGTTGTAGTCTTGCTGGTTAAGTGTGCCTTGAATTCTAAGTAAATCACAGACAGTGTCACCAGCAAAGCACCCCCACACATCACACCTCTTCCTCCATGCTTCACAGTGGGAACCACACATGCGAAGATCATCCGTTCACCTACTCTTCGTTTCACAAAGACACGGCGGTTGGAACCAAAAATCTCAAATTTGGACTCATCAGACCAAAGGACAGATTTACACCGGTCTAATGTCCATTGCTCGTGTTCCTTGACCCAAGCAAGTCTCTTCTTCTTATTGGTGTCGTTTAGTAGTGGTTTCTTTGCAGCAATTCAACCATGAAGGCTTGATTCACGCAGTCTCCTCTGAACATTTGATGTTGAGATGTGTCTGTTACTTGAACTCTGTGAAGCATTTATTTGGGATGGTATCTGAGGTGCAGTTAACTCTAATGAACTTATCCTCTGCAGCAGAGGTAACTGTGTCTTTCTTTCCTGAGGCGGTCCTCATGAGAGCCAGTTTTGTTATAGCGCTTGATGGTTTTTGCGACTGCTCTTGAAGAAACGTTCAATGTTCTGAAAATGTTCCGTATTGACTGACCTTCATGTCTTAAAGTAATGGTGGACTGTCGTTTCTCTTTGCTTATTTGAGCTGTTCTTGCCATAATATGGACTTGGTATTTTACCAAATAGGGCTGTCTTCTGTATACCACCCCTACCATGTCACAACACAACTGATAGGCTCAAATGCATTAAGAAGGAAAGAAATTCCACAAATTAACATTTTACAAAGTACACCTGTTATAATTGAAATGCATTCCAGGTGACTACCTCTTGAAGCTGGTTGAGAGAATGCCAAGAGTGTGCAAAGCTGTCATCAAGGGGTGGCTAAAATATATTTTGATTTGTTTAACACTTTTTTGGTTACTACATGATTCCATATGTGTTATTTCATAGTTTTGAAGTCTTCACTAATATTGTACAATGTAGAAAATAGTAAAAATAAAGAAAAACCCTGGTATGTTTACCTAAAGAGATCCTAAAATTCCAAATCAAATAGCTAAATGACCGCCCCCTTTAGAGCTTAATACCTCCATTTCTGGCCAACACCTCCTTTCAGCTGATCCATTGTGCTATTTCAACATGCCATCAGTCTTTCAGATAAGCCTATGAAGAGCTCTTTGAATAGGGTAGAGAGGTGTTTGGCTCAGTATGGTATAATGCTAAAGGAATGTCTCATCTCAGCTTTATGCCAGCGGTTGAGGGATTTTTCTCCTCAGCTCAGAAAGAGATTGAGCGGCATCAGCGGTACGATTTGCGGAGACAATATTCTTCGAGGTGCCTGCTACAAGTCATTGAAACTAAAAATAACTTTAAAAATGTTTTGCATCCGGAGACAGCAGCAGCCCAGTGTTGGTGACAAGCTCTCTGTCACTGCTCTGTTGTCTCTGACGCTCTCTCAGTCCCTCCCTCCCTCCTCAAATCCCTTTATATTCAGACGTCCTGTTGACAGATTTGTCTAACCTGTCCACCATTAAGGCTACCAGTTAGGCTACCAGTTAGGCTACCATTAAGGCTACCAGGCTAGGCTACCAGTTACCAGGAAGCAATACAGATTTCCATCAAAAAATAACACAAGGTGCTTATAATGCATTATAAATAGGGTATTCAAGTGTTACCTATTGTTGTGCTTGTTGATCCTGTTTTTGTTCATGTTTAAAGGGGAGACGTTGTTTACCCTCTACAGTTTGTTAAACAGAACGCCGGTGATGGGGTAACTGGGTAACGTTGTTGTGTGTTCCTCTGCAGATGCTCATTGTGCAAAGGGTTTTTGTGTACAGTGGTATGAGGGAAACAAAACAGAAGTAACTGTTTGGGTTAACTGATTAGCAAGCAATTATTAAACTGATACACATCTGTATTTGGGGGTTCAATTAAAAAGCCATTAATGATGTCAGTGCTTGGGGAGAAACATCCACCTAATTTTCTTTCTGTCCACAAATTAACATTTTACAAGGATATTGATATATTGGTCAGTGTCTCTGTCTGTTCTTGAGTATAGACCCACTAGCCTGTGTGACTGGCTATCTGTATCCTTGTGGCGTGGGATGTGTATGTTGTTTAAGAAGTTTGTGGGAGACACTGGCTGATGAATTGGTGGTGGCAGAGCACTGATGTGGGGGGGACCCTCCTCCTCTGTATGTGTTGCATGCAGACGGACAACAGACGGACGACAGACAGACGGACGGACGACAGACACACAGACAGACAGACAGACAGACAGACAGACAGAGACAGACAGACAGACAGACAGACAGACAGACAGACAGACAGACAGACAGACAGACAGACTTGCATGCATCCATGCTGCTCCACACACCTTCCCACTTCCAGGACCCAGATGGGTCTGGCTGATTGAGGCTGGCAGGGGGGAGATGTCTGCTGCAGAACACGGCCAAAGAAAAGACAGGATCTCTCTATTTATTTCTCTCTCTCTCTGTCTCTCTCTCTTCTCTATCTCTCTTTCTCTCTCTCTCTCTTGCTCTCAATTCAATTCAAAGGGCTTTATTGGCATGGGAAACATAAGTATACATTTTATTTACCTACATTGGCAAAGCAAGTGAAATAGATAATATACAATAAGAAATAACCAGTATCTCTCTCTCTCTCTTGCTCTCAATTAAATTCAAAGGGAGTTAACTGCCTTGTTCAAGGACAGAACGACAGATTTTTACCTTGTCGGCTCGGGAACTCGAGGATTCGATCCAGCAAGCTTTTGGTTATTGCCACCCCGATCACAACATTACTAATGGTAATATAATCTACCAGGGATGACTCTTTCTCTGGCTGACTTACTTATTTTCCACCATAATTTGCAAATAAATTCATTAAAAATCCTACAATGTGATTTTCTTGATTTCTTTTCTCATTTTGTCTGTCATAGTTGAAGTGTACCTATGATGAAAACTACAGGCCTCTCTCATCTTTTAAGTGGGAGAACTTGCACAATTGGTGGTTGACTAAATACTTTTTTTCCCCACTGTAAGGATCAGGGCCATTTAGGACAGAACCTCTATGTCAGCCATTCTGATGCCAGGCTATGCCTCACACTAACAGCCATGAGTGTGTGGCATTACCGTTCCCATTACCGTACCCTAGGAACATGCACGTAGGCTGGGAGCTAAGGAATGAATCTGTTTAGCAGGTTACTGGCCTCTGGCTCTGGGTGGAGGGAGGGAGGGAAGAAGGAAGAGAGGGTGGAAGGAAGGGAGGGAGAGAGGGTGATAGGGAAAAAGGAAGAGAAGGTGAGAGAGAAGAAGGAGAAGAGGGTGATAGGGAGGGAAAGAGGGTGAGATGTGGTTTAATAAGCTAGCAGGAAGGATGTCTCTCTCTCATCTTAACTGCTGCAAACAGTTTTACAGGATCAAAGTCATATTGATGTGGAACTACCTTCCACTACAATACATTTCAAAGCCGTCCTCCCCGCAACCTGTTTTAAACTCCACTTTGTGTTATGAAGGAGTGTGTGTAGGGAGGGAGCCAGGGAGCCAGCCAGTCAGTTCATCCTTCCTCTCCTGATGGTTCCTTCTTTACCAGGTGGATTTATCGCAGCTCACTCCCTTGCTTTCAGGAAGACAACAGATGTCCCATCAGAGCAGAGCAGTGCTGTGAGAGGAGGGAGAGAGGGAGAGAAAGGGAGAGGGAGAGAGAGAGTGCAGGCATAGTCTGGTCCTGACTCCCTGACCTCTGACCTAGGACAGTGACCTTGTCTAAATAGTAGATAATCTCAACCTCTTTTCATGCAACAACCAATCCAAATGTATTTTACATGGAGGAAAAGTACAAATTGTTCAAATAAGAAGGGAGCTGAGTTCAGAAGTACAGGGAATATAGGGAAATATATTTCAGACAAGAGGTCTTCATGGATCCGGGTAGATCCGATATAACCGAGACCCGACCCGGGTCCTGTTTGATTGTCATCAGGTCTCGAGTCTATATCACTACAGCTGATAGACCTGAGGGGACTCGAATGGACCCAGCCACGGCTCTGCATTGCCTATCAGATATTTACGCTAATAAGGTGAATTTACTAACTTATAGAAGGCCCTAGCCAACATTTAAGTACCTATTTGTTAACCAGGAGAGCAACATGATAAACATACTTTTTTGTCTCTCAAGTCCAATCGGGTCGAGGTCAAGTTGTCCTCGTGTCCATTCGGGTTCAGGTCTGATTGTTCTCATTCCGTTCAGGTCCTGGTCCTCATTTAATAAATATGATCAGTCCATTCAGGTCCGGTCTGATTGTGTTCTTCCTGTGTTTAGGTCGTTTCGGGTCAGGCTCCAACATTTTGGAACCTCTAGTTCAGACAAAGTTCATCACCACATTTGAGAGACATACATATGCAGTGGTGTTAGGAGCTGCTTGTCCTATAGACACCAGCCAATCTATAAGCTCTGAAGCACTGAAGAGCACCACATGTAATTAGAACTTGAGTGAAAAAAACTACATTTTGGGTTTGATTGAAGTGAGTCAGACAGTGGGATAGTTAGCTAGCTGTGCTGTGTGTGGTATCTGCCTCAGGACCTCCCCACTTTCATCTTCCTGTCGCTCTGACTTACTTTAGAGTTTTCAACCCAGACAAACTTGTCTTCCTGTCTGTCTTCTTTTTCTGGGAGAGGAGGAGGAGGGGAGAGAAGGTGGGAAGGAGTGGTGTGAGCGGTCGCTCCAGACTGTGCTCGAGTGTTGCCAACGGTGCCTGCTGCAATAGGGCATCAGGTCAATGTTCCTCTCTGCCAAACTGCCTGCCAACAGCCAACAGAGAAGGAGGGATGGAGGTAGAAGGAGGGGGGAAAGGGGGAGAGGTAGATGGAGAGAGAGAGAGGGAGGAAGAGAGAGAGGGTGAGAGGGAGAGATGGATGGTGGGACTGTGAGAAGGAGGGAGTACAGTGTAACAGTGAAAGGAAGTGTGAGAAGAAGGAAGAAAGAAGGAAGAGAGAGAGAGAGAGAGTGTGACAGGGATTGAGTGTGAGTGTCTTTGGGTCAGGCCATGGAAAATGCCACACATCCATCCACAGATAACATATTCATACTTCCCTGTATGTAGACATGGCTCACCAGTTTCATACATACCCACGTCTCAACCAACCAACCACCATCAGCCCCAACATCACCCCCAATATCTTCACTAACATCACCACCAACATCACCCCGACGTCAGCTGCTGTGGTCTTAGAGTTATTGGATTTAGCCTTTTTAACTACGAAATGTTCCACAACATTCAACAACCCTGTAACCTCATCATACGGTGCCAGCGACCCGAGTGCCATGGCACCAGATGTTGTAGCCAGAATATTAGAGGTGCTCCCCCGGATCGAACACAACAGATGCCTTGCAAGGGCACAGAATGACGTGAAATATTTAGCATGCAGAGAAAGCAGAGAGCAGGGTGTGTCTGAGACAAGCCTGAGCATTACCATTTGAAGGGCACGGTGCGGAGCAGAGAGAGAGGGAGATAGAGGCACACACTCACACACTCACACACATGCACGCACACACACACACGCACGCACACACACGCACGCACGCACGCACGCACACACACACACACACAAACACACACACACACAAACACACACACACACACACACACACACACACACACACACACACACACACACACACACACACACAGATATTTTAGTGCTCTTACCTACAGTGCTATTGTGCTTTCTCTCTCTCTCTATCTCCCTCTCTCTCTGTCTCCCTCTCTCTCTGTCTGTTGGCCTCGCTCTCTGTCTGTCTCTTTTTCTATCTATCTGTCGGTCTCTCTCACACACACACACTGGGGTTGTGGTACTGATCATTAATGCGGGCAGTCAGTCAGAAGGTTGAGCATTAACAAATGAGTCTGACTTCCCCTCTTCCCTATTCGCCTCAGAGGTCAGGCAGACACACAGCAAAACCTGAAATGGCACCCTATTCCCTAGCAAGTGTGCACTATGTGGCAGCCCTATGTAGCTCTGGCCAAAAGTACTGAACAAGGAACTAGTGTGCCATTTCAGACACAGAAAGGTAGAGGACATTCACCAGAACATATTGTATGGAACTGCACTTAGTTCTATTATAACACTTCCCTTTTCTTATCATCTTCCTACCTTCCTTTCCTTTCTTCATCTCTTTTCTACTCACAGAGGTAGCGAGCCTTATGATGAAGATCATATATTCTACAATCTACATGCTGTCAGAGAGCTGCCAAAATGCAATCTGCTTGAATCCTCAGTGGATGTCCTGTTTTTTCAACGCCACAAGCTTCTTAACGTGGCAGGCATGATGTTGAATCCATTAAGGCTGTCGGCCAATCATCTCTCTGCCTGTCCTCGTGGCTCGGCAAATGATAGTGAGGAAATAGGAGCGAGGCTAGCAACCAGGAGGCCATTTACAGACTGCAGCAGCACAACAGTCTCAAGGCACCACGCCATGCTCACTGAATGGAACAACAAGGGCAGAGGTAGTGTGTATGTGTGTGTGTGCTTCTGTGTGCACGTGCGTGCTCTTGTGTGTACATGTGTGCATTAATGTGCATTTGTGTGTGTCTATTATGCTTGAGTGATGCACAGAGAGAGATCCAGAAGAGAAATATGCCCTGGAGTTCAAGTCATTCAAGTGAACAGTGATTTTTTTCTGCTTTTGTTGGCCACGATAATTCCTCTGTTAGTGAATTGAAAAGGCCTTGACTGGGGGCTGTTTTTGGTTGATATTGATATGGTTTTAGAAAATGAATAACAACCATCCCTCTGAGTTTATATGAGCAGTATTGTTGATTTATGGGCAGGCTTTGATAAAAACAAAGCTGTTCCACTTTGTTGGCAAGCACTGTTAAGTGGAGGATAAATCATTAAAGCCAGCTAGGGTTTGGTGGTGGTTTGGTGGTGAGACATTGTTCTGTTGGTACGTGTGTGTGTGTGTGTGTGTGTGTGTGTGTGTGTGTGTGTGTGTGTGTGTGTGTGTGTGTGTGTGTGTGTGTGTGTGCGTGTGTGCGTGCGTGCGTGCGTGCGTGCGTGCGTGTGTGCGTGCGTGCGCGTGCCTGTGTCTGGAACCTTTTGAGATGATGTGGTAGGGGAAAAGAAAGGTAAATTACACACTACACTCTGTGTTCTCAAGTGTTTTACAGTATTTAGACCCGTAAGAACATACAGTATTTCGACCCGTAAGTCATAGTCGGTGGTAGTATTGTGTGGTAACCTACACTCCAAACTCAACTCCTGGGGCAATCCGAGAGCCT
This sequence comes from Oncorhynchus masou masou, assembly GCF_036934945.1. Classification (NCBI taxonomy): domain Eukaryota; kingdom Metazoa; phylum Chordata; class Actinopteri; order Salmoniformes; family Salmonidae; genus Oncorhynchus; species Oncorhynchus masou. The sequence continues at coordinate 13,958,369 of NC_088241.1, read as the reverse complement.
GGTCCTTTTCTGTTGTCTCTGTCATAACCTAGCAGTACAGGATCAGAGAGGTTCACTGTGAAGTCTGAGGACGGGACAAGACCCGGGGATGACACAGATTTGATTATCTTTCTACCCGGATCAAAAGATGTGGCAAAGTTTCTGCTGTCTGTCAGTTCACAGGGGAGAAATAAAACCCAAAAGCCAAAACAAAGGCAAAAAGAAAAACAGCAAGTGTTTTCTGAACTGACAGCAGTTGACAAAGCCCTGTCAGGGATTCAAATGTGTCATCAAACCAGTGTATTCAGCTGAAGGGTATACAGTAGCACGTTGGACATCACTCACTGACAGAGGGCTTTTCCTGTCCAACCCACCACTGCCGCACTGCTTAATGTCTTACATAACAGATGAAGATGGAAGGTGCAGTAGAAGATCACATCTTTGTTATTCTACACCTGAATTACCAGAGGGTTGTCACATGTTACACTTAACGGTTCATTCCAGCAAATCATCTGTATTTCTAGATCGGTCACTAAAAGTGTGATTTAATATGATACCACTTTCTTGTTAGCTTCATTGAGTGTGCTGTACAATGTAACAACACACAATCACAGTCACATTCTACAGTCACAGAAATAGAATTACTATAACATGCAGTTCATTCTATTTTTATGCATACTATATTAAATCAATGTAAATAGTCCGGGTGGCCATTTGATTAATTGTTCATCAGTCTTATGGCTTGGGGGTAGAAGCTAGGAAGGAGCCTTTTGGTCCTAGACTTGGCGCTCCAGTACCGCTTGATGTGTGGTAGCAGAGAGAACAGTCTATGACATGGGTGACTGGATTATTTTACACCACCTAGGACCTGGATGGCAGGAAGCTTGGCACCAGTGATGTACTGGGCAATACCCACTACCCTCTGTAGCACCTTACAGTTGGATGCCGAGCAGTTGCCATACCAGGCGGTGATGCAACCGGTCAGGATGCTCTCGATGGTGCAGCTGTAGAACTTTTTGCGGATCTAGGGATCCATGACAAATCTTTTCAGTCTCCTGAGGTAGAAAAGGTGTTGTCGTGCCCTCTTCATGACTTTCTTGGTGTGTTTGGACCACGATAGAGCGTTGGTGATGTGGACACCAAGGAACTTGAAACTCTTGACCCCCTCCACTACAGCCTCATTGATGTTAATGGGGGTGTGTTCAGCCCTCCTTTTCCTGTAGTCCACAATCAGCTCTTTTGTCTTGCTCACATTAAGGGAGAGGTTGTTGTTCTGAGCTGTAGTCAATAAACAGGATTCTCGCACAGGTGTTCCTTTTGTCCAGGTGGCAAATGGCAGTGTGGAGTGTGATTAAGATTTCGTCATCTTTGGATCTGTTGCGGCGGTATGCAAATTAGAGTGGGTCTAGGGTTTCCGGGATGATGGAATTGATGTGAGCTATGACCAGCGTTTCAAAGCACTTCAAGGCTACCGATGTGAGTACTACGGGGTGGTAATCATTTAGGCATGTTACCTTCGCTTTCTTGGGCACAGGGATTATGGGGGTCTATTTGAAACATGTAGGTATTACAGACTCCGTCAGGGAGAGGTTGAAAATGTCAGTGAAGACACTTGCCATTTGATCCGCACATGCTTTGAGTACACATCCTGGTAATCCATCTGACCCCACGGCTTTGTGAATGTTGACCTGTTTAAAGGTCTTGCTCACATTGGCTACGGAGAACGTGATCACACAGTCATCCAGAACAGCTGGTGCTCTCATGAATGCTTCAGTGTTGCTTGCCTCGAAGCGTGTATAAAATACATTTAGCTTGTCTGGTAGGCTCGCGTCACTGGGCAGCTCGTGGCTGGGTTTCCCTTTGTACTCCGTAATAGTTTGCAAGCTCTGCCCCATCCGACGAGCGTCAGAGCCGGTGTAGTAGGATTCAATCTTAGTCCTGTATTTAAGCAGGATTTCTTATAAGCATCCAGATTAGTGTCCCACTCCTTGAAAGCGGCAGCTTTAGCCATTAGCTCAGTTGGATGTTGCCTGTAATCCATGGCTTCTGGTTGGGATATGTACGTACGGTTACTGTGGGGATACGGTTACTGTGGGAACGACGTCGTCGATGCACTTATTGATGAAACCGGTGACTGAGGTGGTATACTCCTCAATGCCATTGGATGAATCCCGGAACATATTTCAGTCTGTGCTAGCAAAACAGTCCCGTAGCGTAGCATCTGCGTCATCTGACCACTTCCGTATTGTACGAGTCACTTGTAATTCCTGCTTTAGTTTTTGCTTGTAAGGAGGAATCAGGATGATAGGATTGGAGGGTGAGGGAGAGTTTTTTTATGCGTCTCTGTGTGTGGAATAAAGGTGGTCTAGAGTTTTTTTCCTCTGGTCACACATGTGACATGCTGGGCATGTCACAGTCATTAGTGAGGAGAAACGGCACCTTTAAGTCAGCTCAAATCATTTCCCTTTCCACTGCAGTAGGCAGCTATCTACCTATTTTGTTTGTAGTCTCAGCACTTTCATAAGCAAGCTGTCAATGTTCAGGGCTCATTGTTCAGACAGAATGCCACCCGCTCAGGCCGTTTGACAACAGAACTGCTGCTCTAGCATTTAGTGAGGGTTAGATGAGACTGGGAGTCTGCAGTCTGCATTCTCCCTCCATTCATTATGCAGACCTTTTCTACCCCAGAGAGCTACAGCCCTGGCAATTAAGGACACCTGCACCATGTCAGATATAGAGTTTATTCAATTTCGATTTTGCATCCCAATATTGCAATTTATATACATCACAGAAGACTGACATATAACAAAACCATTTGACATACACTACTGGTCAAACGTTTTAGAACACCTACTCATTCTAGGGTTTTTCTTTATTTTTACTATTTTCTACATTGTTGAATAATAGTGAAGACATCACAACTATGAAATAACACATATGGAATCATGTAGTAACCCAAAAAGCATTAAACAAATCAAAAAATATTTTATATTTGCCTTGATGACAGCTTTGCACACTCCCTTTTCTCCCCAATTCTGATATCCAATTGGTAGTTACAGTCTTGTCCCATTGCTGCAATTCCCGTACGGACTTGCGTCCTCCAAAACACGACCCAGCAAAGCTGCACTGCTTCTTGACACATGCTCTCTTAACCCGTAAGCCAGCCGCACCAGTGTGTCAGAGGAAACACCGTACAACTGGCAACCGAAGTCAGCATATATGCACCTGGCCCTCCAGAAGGAGTCGCTAGAGCGCGATGAGACAAGGATATCCCGGGCCGGCCAAACCCTAAACTAACCCAGACGACGCTGGGCCAATTGTGCTCCACCTCATGGGTCTCCCGGTCGCGACCGGCTGCAACAGAGCCTGGGATCGTACCTGGGTCTGTAGTGATGCCTCTAGCACTGCGATGCAGTGCCTTAGACCACTGCGACACTCGGGAGTCGGAGTTTACATTTTTTTTGTTTATTAATTAGGAAATTAGGAAAAATATGAACATTCCACCCATTAGGCCACTAGGTCATTTGACTGCAGGAAAGGGCTACGGTAGGATAGTAACGGTTTTCATGCGGTGAAGGAGAGTCGGACCAAAATGCAGCATGTAGATTGCGATCCATGTTTAATGAACAAACACAAACACCAATCAATACAAATACTACAAAACAAAGAACGTAACGAAAACCGAAACAGCCTATACTAGTGTAAACTAACACAGATACAGGAACAAAGACACTAAGGACAATCACCCACAAAACACACAAAGAATATGTCTGCCTAAATATGGTTCCCAATCAGAGACAACGATAATCACCTGACTCTGATTGAGAACCGCCTCAGGCAGCCATAGACTAACGCTAGACATCCCACAAAACCCCAAGACAAAAACACACCACAATAACCCATGTCACACCCTGGCCTGACCGAATAAATGAAGAATAAACATAATATATTTCGACCAGGGCGTGACAATAGGATAGGCCTTTGTCACTATAAATGGCCACAGAGGGTTATGCCTCTATCATTACCATTAATTCAACTTTGAAGAGAAACTATTGCATTCATATGGAGGTATTCCATAGGCTGCACTATTATAGTGTGTTTGAGCGTATAATGAGTGTCTAATTGTTCAATAATAGCTAAGACAGAGGTAATTAATAGGCTGCCTATGGAGCGTGGGAGAACAGGGTTACATAGGGTACATATAATGACATAACAGTGTAATTGACAGAAAAATACATTTCCGCTGTGTATTTCTATCCATTTCCTTTTCACACAACAAAATAAAGGCATGAGCAATTAGAAAATCATTCAGACAGTGAACGTTGAGTAAAGCTTGCCTTAACTAAATTAGGTTTCTTTGTGATGGTGTTTTTTTTCCCCGTCATTCACAATGCTGTTGCATAACACAGTGTAATGGGACTCATAACTGTCATATCGGCCATTTTGCTATTATGGATGTCAAACCCAGCCAAGCCAGTGCTGCAGCATATCTACATGACAAGCCTCATATACAGTTACATAAACTAAAGGCAGTGTTTTTGTTGTTTTCATAAGTGAGTGGAGTGGAGCCAAGCTGCCCCCTTTCCTCTAGCTCTAATCCCTCTTACATGGTGTAGTGATAAGCATGTTTGACTTGGCCCACATTTCCTGTGTTGTTTCTGCCTTGCCAAACCATGTGACTCCCATTCCCTGTAGAGATGGATCATCTGAGTGATGCCTGTTAGGCACTGCTCTCCTCCTGGACCAAGCAACAGAACAGCAGGGAAGGAAAACAAAATGCCCGCTTTTCATTTGCTTTCCTCCCTCCATTTTCTCCTTTCCTCTTTCCCCAACCTCTTCCCCCTCATTAAATGTTTTGCTGCTCATAGATAGATAGATAGATCTGTTGGTGTGAGCTGGTGGCTTTGTTGACATGCTTTACCGTCTCACCTCCCCATGTGATAGGATTGAACGCCATAGGGCCACTGGTGACATAGCCGTCTCTGGCCCCAGCCCATTGGCCCGCTGAAAGCTGTGATAAACCGTGCCGATGCAAGCTGGATGCAAACCGTGCCGATGCAAGCTGACACAGTCTTTGGAGCTTACACTAATTACCTCTGAAGAAAGAAAAAAAACTATTGTAATTATATTGTTTAATAAGATCCATCTTTGTTTTTTAAGAAGTGGTAGTTATCAATACAAACCAATTTGGTAATATTATTCCTGTTATTTCTGATATTGTATGGGAGGTTTTGGCTTGGACAGAACTTCCTTTACATACCTTACTCCTGTTATTGTGGTAAACACATCTTACCATATATGATGATTAGATGTGTTGAACACTAAGCAAGGCGACACCAGCCAGGCATTGTTGTGATCCCCGTGGACCGTGTTATTGTTTTGCTGGTTGGTGCCACAGACTACACTGTCCTGATTAGCGACTGATATTTCAGCGGATGGCACAAAACAGCTGCAGTCTGTTTACATGCGCACGCACACACACACGCACGCACACACACACACACGCACACACACACACACACACACACACGCACGCACGCACGCACGCACGCACACACACACACACACACACACACACACACACACACACACACACACACACACACACACACACACAACCCAGCCAGTGGATCATATATGGAAGGAGGACCCTCACTGATGAGGCGAAAATTATTGTTTTCTCCCAAGGGATTCTGGGATAGACATCACACACACCTACAGGTTTTCTCTTCCTGTCTGATCTCCTCCAGAACCTTGATCACCACGGTGTAACTCTACCTCTCTCCTCTTTCATTATAGCATGTTCACATGCTGAAAACTTTACCTCAGAAACAATCATCACAAAACAAACCCCTTATTTATGTTACTCCTAAAAATAAGCATAGGTTTTAGTATAATATCTATCAGGGTCCTCAGAGCAACATACTGCCCTCGAAGCTACGTCAGTATGATCGCCTATGGAAATGTTTTAATTTTGTTCAATGTTTTCTTTAAGATAGGGCCTACTACTAGGGTTGTTGTTTATGGGACTCATAACTACTGCTGCCAGTGAAACTTCTCTGCCTCTATGTGTGAATGTCTCTGTCTGTTGGTGTCTCTCCTTGGATGTACTGTACACAAAAGTGATTGACAGTGTTTCCATATAGATTGTGTATTTCATTACCTTGTAGAGGCTATGTCATGTTTGCTGTTGTCTGTCCTGGGAGAGGAGCTAGTGGAATGAAATGAAATGGCTGGAGCCGGAACGATTCACTCTGAGGGAAGAAAGGAATGCTGAGAAGAACCTTGTATCGCTGCTTCAGGCTACTCTGACAGGCCTTGTCTACAGGAAAGACTGACGGACTTTAGCTTACATACCATATATAGTACTTTACATACCATAGATAGTACTTTACATACCATATATAGTACTTTACATACCATAGATAGTACTTTACATACCATATATAGTACTTTACATACCATAGATAGTACTTTACATACCATAGATAGTACTTTACATACCATAGATAGTACTTTACATACCATAGATAGTACTTTACATACCATAGATAGTACTTTAGTAGTACTTGTTCATCCATTTACACTATCTTCTCTAAATAATATGTGCTTACCTCATGTTTTTGATTTTCCATGCTTTATAAAGTTGATGATATAGCAACGTAGTAGGCAGGGAAATCTGTGACTGGCAGGTATACAACATCTTCATAACCATTGTGGTGTTTTTGTTAACTCGCAGGTGCTGCATACTTCTATAGTGTTTCTCCTGCATGTTTGATACCTGGATTAGCTTAGTGAACTTTGTACTGAACTTGTTTATAAATAAACTATCCTGTTGTCTAAATCCTATGGTGAGACGTTTAATTGGCTTTCACACTTTGGCGTAGGTTCCTTTGATTTAGGTCAGTGTCTCATAGGATAAGGTTTAATCATGTGTAGGTCATCTTGTGTAAGCAAGTGACCCACTTCACTTTACAGCATCAACAGTGTTTGTATTGTGAAATTGCTGTCTGACATTGTGTGTAGAAAGTTACCACGTCTGGGTCAAATATATCATGTCAAATACTTTCAAATATTTGAACTGTGCTTGATTTCGTTTGCCCAGGCCTACAAGGGAACCAACAGATTAGTCCCAAAAGTGCAAACTCCAGTTAACACATGTCATTACACATGATCTATTTGATGTTTGATCATTGACAGCATATCTCGTTCAGAATAGTGTCCAATTCGTATTCCTGTTATAATATTGTTGTGTTTTATTATAAAACAATCAAATAGTGTTGAAATGGTTTGTTAAATTGAATTGTTAATGAGGACCTTATTAAGTTATTGATCTCTCCTCCAACTAATCATAGCCAGAGTATGGAATATGCCACACCGTGAATATGTTGCATTCACTCTACATCATTATCAATAGCTGCTGTGCTGACTGCTGACATAACATCATACGATTAACTGTTTTGTTATTGGCAGCAATGTCTATGTACTGTATCTTTTGACACATTTGAATTTACAAGGTAATTTTTCCCACTTCCTGTTGCATGACCATGTTATTACTAAATATGTGGTGTTATGTGTTATGACTGACTCCATATTTCCTGTTGTTGTTTTGTTTTGAACAGACTGAAGAAGAAATCCCAGTCAGTGGATATTGCCACTCAAGGATTCTCCCCTACCCTGGTGCCAGCCTCACCTCACAAGACTGAACCACCTGTTACCAAGACAACCACGTTGGGGGTGCAGCAAAACAATGCAACCAATTCCCAGAGAATCTGCAGTCCACGGTGCGGCGAGCTGAAACGCGGCTACACCATCGGTAAATGAAAAGTGCTAGAATTCTGATCTGCCCATCTATGTGGTCCATGTTACATGTTCCTCCATTTGGCTTTCCTCCGGGACACGAGTCTGCGGCAGGAAGAGGAAGGGATGTTGGAGGGTTTGTATGTGTGTGTGTGTGTCTGTGCGGGCGCGCGCGTGTGTGTGTAGATGCTTTGTAAGGCGACTGACTGATTGAACCTCAAGATAGCCTCGTTGCCTTGAGTCACAATAAATCATTTTTGGGGAATGCTGGTTGGTGCTTGTGGCAGCTATAGGCTACTTTATATTTATGTAGGAATATATTTAGCTATTGTCAGAGGTGTAGTAATGACACTTGAGGGAGCACACTTTCTGAGTTAGTAAAATGAGTTTGGGGAGTTCATAATGTAATGCACACACTATCTCTGAATCATTCTGCCTCTGAAATGTGATTGCCCATTGACGTCACTACTTTTGTGAGCTAGCTTCAAGGATGGACATTGTACTGCCAAGGTGTTCTGCATGTGTCAGACTTTTAATTAATCATTTGGTTTAACTTCTTGAAACTCCCCATCCCGGATCCGGGTTTGTGACTAAAGCCTCAGGCTCATTAGCATAACGCAACGTTAACGATTTCTGAAAATCGCAAATAAAATGAAAATAATGCGTCTGCTCTCAAGCTTAGCCTTTTCTTAACAACACTGTCATCTCAGATTGACTAATTTGTGTAAGAGTATGCAAAGCTAGCATAGCATTTTGAGTAGCATTTAGCACGCAACATTTTCACAAAAACCAGATAACCAAATAAATAAAATCATTTACCTTTGAAGAGCTTCTGATGTTTTCAATGAGGAGACTCAGTTACATACCAAATGCGCAGTTTTTCCTGAAAGCGTCTGTGTGTAGGAGAAATCGTTCCGTTTTCTACATTGCGTCTGGCTACCGAAACGAACCGAAAATTCAGTCACCTACAACGTAAAACTTTTTCCGGATTAACTACATAATATCGACCGAAACATGGCAAACGTTGTTTGGAATCAATCCTCAAGGTGTTTTTTCACATATCTCTTCATTGATATGCAGTTCGTGGAAGCTTGCTTTCCTCTCTGTATCGCATGGAAAAATACTGGCAGGTGACTTTTGCGCAATTTCGGCGCAGGACACCGTGGTAAATGTGGTCTCTTATGGTCAATCTTCCAATGATCTGCCTACAAATACGTCACAATGCTGCAGACACCTTGGGGAAACGACAGAAAGGGTTGACTCACTCCTCTCGCATTCACAGCCATATAAGGAGACAATGGAAAACAGAGCCTCAAAAATCCTTGTCATTTCCTGGATGCCATCTCATCTTGGTTTTGCCTGAAGCTCACGTTCTAGGGCACGCACAGAGAATATCTTGGTATTTCTGGACACGTCAGAGTGTTTTCTTTCGAATGGTATCAATTATATGCATAGTCGAGCATCTTTTTGTGACAAAATATCTTGTTTAAAACGGGAACGTTTTTCATCCAAAAATGAAATAGCGCCCCCATAGATGTAAGAGGTTAACCTCTTGATACTCCCCACCCCGGATCCGGGATCGTGAATAAAGCCTCAGGCTCATTAGCATAACGCAACGTTAACGATTTCTGAAAATCGCAAATTAAATGAAAATAATGCACCTGCTCTCAAGCTTAGCCTTTTCTTAACAACACTGTCATCTCAGATTTTCAAAATATGCTTTTGAACCATAGCAAATCACTAATTTGTGTAAGAGTATGCTAAGCTAGCTTAGCATTTTGAGTAGCATTTAGCACGCAACATTTTCACAAAAACCAGATAACCAAATAAATAAAATAATTTACCTTTGAAGAGCTTCGGATGTTTTCAATGAGGAGACTCTCAGTTGCATAGCAAATGTTCAGTTTTTCCTGAAATAATCTTTGTGTAGGAGAAATCGCTCCGTTTTGTACATCACATTTGGCTACCGAAACGAACCGAAAATTCAGTCACCAGAACGTCAAACTTTTTCCGAATTAACTCCATAATATCGACCGAAACATGGCAAACGTTGTTTAGAATCAATCCTCAAGGTGTTTTTTCACATATCTCTTCATTGATATGCAGTTCGTGGAAGCCTGCTTTCCCCTCAGAATCGCATGGAAAAATACCAGCAGCTGAAATAGACGCACCAATTTCGACGGAGGACACCGGGCGGACACCTGGAAAATGTAGTCTCTTATGGTCAATCTTCCAATGATATGCCTACAAATACGTCACAATGCTGCAGACACCTTGGGAAAACGACAGAAAGGGCAGGCTCATTCCTCTCACATTCACAGCCATATAAGGAGACAATGGAAAACGGAGCCTCAAAAATCCTGCTGGTTTCCTGGTTGCCGTTTCATCTTGGTTTTGCCTGTAGCTCCCGTTCTGGAAAATTCAGAGTGTTTTCTTTCCAAAGCTATCAATTATATGCATAGTCGAGCATCTTTTTGTGACAAAATATCTTGTTTAAAACGGGAACGTTTTTCATCCAAAAATGCTGTTATAGAGAGATGATTGGCTGTTGAATCATACTGATACCAATGGAAAGGTGGTGGTTCAGGTGTGCAATGTAAGTCAGTCGGTCAGTCAGTCAGTCAGGGCTGATGAATGGTGAATTGAATCAATTCAGTTTGCTATTATATATTGATATGATGTAAGAAGAGATCCATTCATGACCAGCAGGCCTATGGGGGTGATGTAACAACACTCTTTAGTCTTCAATAATCATTTACCCAATTCTGTAGCTGTGACATAACCATATACCGTGTTTGTGTTATCTCTGTAACTGGCCAAGTTATTCTAAAAGAATTGTGTACAGATCCGTCCCGTGTGCTCCCCCCAAAAAAAATATTGGGGATGCCTCTCCTGGCCATGCTGCTTGGTCCTTTGGTGGTGGGTAGTTCTGTCACGATAGTCGTGGTGGAAATGACCGGACCAAGGTGCAGCGTGGTGAGTGTACGTTTTCCTTTATTTATGTAAACAAAACAAGAAACAACAAAACAAGAAACAAGGAAACGACCGTGAAGCTTGCTAGGGCTATAGTGCCACTAACAAAGACAACTACCTACAAAATACAAAGGAAAAAAGGCTGCCTAAGTATAATTCCCAATCAGATACAACGATAGTAGACAGCTGTCCCTGATTGAAAACCATACCCGGCCAAAACATAGAAACAGAAAGATAGAAATAAAGAAACTAGAATGCCCACCCTAGTCACACCCTGGCCTACCCAAAATAGAGAATAACAGCCTCTCTATGGCCAGGGCGTGACATTAATGTTCCCCAGAACACCGTATGTCTACAGCAGTTTTCTTTCATTTAGCCTTTACCTATTTCATTTTTAATATACTGTATAATAAGTTGTGTCGACAAGGCGTTTTCCCAATGGTCTCTTGAGCTCCTGACTCTACAACGTGATGCCTTAGCAGCAGTGTCGGGGTTACACTATTTCAAAATGAATACGTTACATAATCGGATTACTTTTTAATGAGTAACGGAGTAAAGTAACATGTTACTTGTTCAAATTGGGTAATATTATTACAGTTACTTTGTCAAACAACACCTGCGTTACTTTCAGAATCATATCTCTACCGGGACGGGTGTTTCCATGATCCAATCTTGACTTGTTTCCTCATTTAGTTTTAGAGTTAAGTGGAGAGTCTGTTTGGAGAAATGTCATGACAGCTGCTGTCCATAGAAATGTACACCTCTGATCTTTGCCATTGATCGCATCTTTGATAGCAAAGCCCATAGAGGGCTTTCCTGTCTAGTGGCAAGTGTGCCCTCTATACATCTCTATGGGTTCATGTTCGTGCGCTCTATAACCAGAACTGCCGGCTTGATATGAATGAAAATATAAGACATTTGTACAGATGTTTGGCTTACAGTATACTGTAGATGGATAATTTAGCAGCCCATATATAGCTCAGCACTTGTAGACTAGCACAGGAAAGCAACACCACAGATGAAACTAGTGATCAAACCTGAGTTAGTAAGTAGCCTATCCTTGGAAGAGCACGCGTGGCTCTCCTTGCTCCCTCCGACAGTCAAACAAACTGTGAGATTGTGAGATTTGTTTCATGAAAGTAACACAATGTAATATAACTAGTATTATAAACCGGGCGGTTCGAGCACTGAATGCTGATTGGCTGACAGCCATGGTATATCAGACCGTATACCACATGTATGACTAAATATTTATTTTTACTGCTCTAATTACATTGGTAAGTTTATAATAGCAATAAGGCACCTCGGGGGGTTGTGATATATGGCCAATATACCACGGCTAAGGGCTGTGTCCAGGAACTCTGCTTTGCGTCGTGCATAAGAACAGCCATTAGACATGGTATATTGGCAATATACCACACTTCCTCTGGCCTTATTGCTTAAATTTAACACGTTTCTTTCCACACAAAGTAATATTGTAAAATAACATGTTACTTCGTGTTTACTTTTCAAATTACTAATCCCAACACTGCTTAACAGCAGGGTTAAATCATGCTTAATGTAAAACAATGCTAAGAGCTCTTTGTGCATTTATTGTGTCCTGTCCTTGAGCTTATGTGGTTAATTATCAATGTAAATGAATACAGTTGAAATCCCTGCTACAGTGTAAGTGCTCTGCTACTGGAGTAGTGAGGGTATGGATGTTAAGAGTGTGAATAGTGTGTGGGTCCTTTATTGGCTTGTTTTATAATATATCATCTCTGGTGACAGATATAAACATACATCTACATGCCATTAAATATAAAGACAGTTAGCTAGTTAGCTAATTGTAATAGTTAGCTAGCTAGCTGGCGCTAACAAGATTTGGTTCTAGGTTGCGACATTAGGCCTATATAATGGGTAAGTAACTAGACATTGAATAGTGACGGTCCCTCATTCTAAACCCCTATCTTGATGTGCTTTATAATCCACCCTTCAGGCTAAAGCAACATATCCAGCCAGCCCGTTTGGATCCTATCATGCTAATTTATTCTAATAGGAGAATAAATAATAATGTAGCCGAGGGGGACATGACAGCTTTTTGTGCTGTCTGTCTGTGACAGAACCTACCTCCTGACAGAGCTGTCATGACACCATCAAGACGTTTTAATAGCCACACAATCAATGAGCCTCCAACCAGGTTCAACACTTGAATTTCCACTGATAGTCTGAGATGAGTGAGGCGACGGTGGCACTGATTACGCCCCAAATGACACCCTATTCCTTACATAC